>NW_017306385.1:541023-580708 GCF_000935625.1 Nanorana parkeri | reverse complement strand
GCTTCTTTTTTGGACACAGCTCCCTTTGGATTTTTGGGGGAAGCACCAAAGTGGTATCAACAACTACATACCATGAAGTCTACTTTGATCTTATTCCTGTACAGTTTATTATTAGCGCTACTTCCTATGTGCTTGTTATCAGTCACATGACCTTGCTTGTATCAGGTGTCAGACTCCCAAACATGTGCACGTGCGCGCTCCCTAGTAGCGCTGACCTAACACTTGGAAAAAAGTTTATCTGAGACTGGTAAAATAAACAAGAGGCAAGATTACGTTGGTGAGAATCATGTAACTGGAGGAAATGCTTATAAATGCAACCTGGAAATATGGTTAGGTTTGGTTTTATTACCCCCGACTTCTGCAGAAGGAGCAAGAAGTGAGATTTTCCCTGACAGCTAATTTGTGGTTTGTTGAGCTGCTGAGTAACCGAGGACCTCTGCCAGGACCCGTCTACAGACCTAATGGCTGATCTGTAGAACTGAAGGAAAGGGAATGTGGAGATGAATATTCTTCTGGTCGATATGGGTTACCAGACTTTGCTGTTTGTCATCATAAATAAGCCAGTACATCTAATTATATAGGGAATGCAATGGTGGATTTCACTGCATCTGAAAACGTTATACTTACATAACTTATATATACACCGTATATGTACTGCAGACATTCTACTATTACCTGCTCATTGTTAAACATGGTGGAAGTTTGCCTAGCATAGTTTATTAAATGTCTTACTTATTTTTCTGTGATCATATGTAGAACAAAGTATATAAATGTTGGTGTCTATGGATGGCACACCGCTTCCTTGAACTCATTCCTTCCAAAACTAAGCTCATAATGTTACCCCTCTCCTCCCCAGTGTCCCCTACCCCAACTTTTCCATCAAGATCAATAACACATCTATCAGTCTCTCCGTTCATTCCAGGGTGCTAGGTGTAACCTGGATTCTGTCCAGATCTTTCACCTCCAAGCAAAACATGTCCCTTGTTAACAAATGACCCCCAAGCTACTAATTCACTCAGTCATTATCTCTCATCTGGACTACTTCAACTCCCTACTTGTTGGCCGACCTCTACACAGGATATCCCTCCTTCAGTCTACCATGAATGCTGCTTCCAGACCCATCCAACTCACCAACCTCTGTGTCTGTCCACCAACCCTCTTCTGCCAATACCTACACAGGCTTCTGCTGGTACTAAGTATTCCATTCAAAATACCAATACTCAAGTCGCACATGTTTTTTTTCACCACTATTTTTAAGTTATAATTACTTTTTAAAATAACATATGCAATAATTCAGAGTTTAGATAAATGTTATTAGTGTTTTATAACACTTTTAGTAGTTAATGTCCAGGCATTACCTAAATATAGCTACAGACCTCCCTCCCACCTTTAGATTATACCCAACAATAATTTTTTTACCTTGTATCTGTAGCAGCTGAAACACCAGAGAGTTGCTGGGAGGTAATTTCCTACTGACACAGGCACCGTCCCCAGAACTACATCTCCCAAGAGCTGTTTCCCTACATACAGTTTTTGGGCAGGCTCTTGGTTGTCAAGGGAGCTGCGTTAAAGTCAAAAGTTTTTCGTGGTCAGGGATGTATAGAAGCATGTTATCTGCATATAATGATCATTTAAATGTGCAGATAATTCAATAAACTGGTGTTAACAGCTCTTAAAACTTGGGCTAAAGGCTGAACAGCCAAAAATAAAAATAAGGGGTGCAAGGGGGAAACCTTGCCACATTCCCCTGTAGACCCTTATAGGCACACTGGCACATATATTTTATATATAACTTTCTTGATAAAATCTCCTAATACAGTTCAGGAAATACTCTCTAAATCCAAACCTCCTCATTGTTTTATCAATGTGTTTCCAATGTATATTGTTGAAGAGCCTCCTCAGCATGTGCTGAGTATACCATGGCCGAAAGGTGGTCCCCCGTTCCCTCTCTGTGTATCCAAATGAAAAAAATATAATAATAGTAATAATAATAATAATACCAGTAAACTTAAAGGAGAACTATGAGGCGAGTGATTTTTACTCAGCCTCATAGTCTGAGCCGACCTGTGACAATGAAACTGTCACAGGTCGGCTCAGTAGACCGGGAAGTGAGCGAACACATACCGTCGCTCGCTCACTTCTTGATCTATCCCTGCAGAGAGCCGTGACTGTCACTCATGGCTCCCTGCAGGGATTCCACCCCTCCCCTGTCCGATCCTCCAGCGCTGACTAGCAAAACGGACGGGGGAGGGGGCTGGCACAGCTGGCTCTGCCTCTGGATAGGTAGAACCAGCTGTCAATCCCGCAGCTGGGTGGATCCAGACAGTATTGTCGGGATCCGTCCAGGCGTCTCAATATACCGTGAGCTGTAGCTCGCGGTATACTGAGCTTTGGGTCACAGGAGAACGCTAGTTTGTGTCCTCCCGTGAACCTTGGGAGAACTATGGGGAAAACCCTGACCCCATAGTTCTCCTTCAAGACTTATGTTATTATATATTGCCAGGCATTATATATCGCCAGGCATACAACCCAACTGGTTTTTGAGGTCCAGATCTCCGACCACCCTCTGATCAACCAACAGCTGTATTTTCAAATCTAAATTGAAAAGTGAGATAGGCCATGAGGAGGCCACCTCCTCCGGGTCCTTCATATGTTGTAATATTGGAACGATATTATCTGCAAAAATCCCTTCGGGAGTTGATTACCTCTCCAAAATGTGCATTATACATATCAGGCAGTATGGGCACAATCTCACTGTCTCGTATCCATCTGCGCCTGGTGCTTTCAGCATCTGGAGTCCCTTAATAATATTCTCAACCTCCTCTTTCTTTATTGGAGAGTTTAGAAATTGGATTTGGTCAGGGTTAGGCTGGGGTAAATGACACTGTGTCCAGAAAGCCTGTCCATCATGATTATTGTTCTCAGAAGATCTATAAACGTTTTGATAATATTTCTCAAACACATTTACTCTCTTATCCTGGGTTAGACGTGCCACACTATCTGTATCTTGTATCCTTCAGATTACCGATTTCACATGCTTTATATTAACCAGCTTGGAAAGCAATATCCCAGCTCCTTTCCTGTGTCTTAGAAATCTCACTTGCCTCCAGATCTGTTTTTTGTTGTCCCTACTGATCAATTATAACTCAAGCTCATCCTTCACCTCTACATAGTCATCATCGTTCCCCTTGTTCATATGGTTTATTATCCTTATATGTTTATCCCAAACTTTTTCCCTGAACCCCGCATAATATTGATTTTATTGTTTTACTATAATGTGCTACATAATAGATGATATGACCTCTCAGGAACATCTTTAATATGTGCCATGATAATATAGGTTGTTCATTGTTCCTGAACTGTCTAAATTATTCTCTGAATAGGTAACCTCTAGAACCCTGGTTCTCAAGTGGTGGGTCGCCACATGCCTTCTACTGTGCAAGGTGAGAGGCTCCTCAGCCTCCTCCTAGCACAGCACTGTCAGTTCTCGCTCCGAGCAGACTTTCAAAATAAGCTGCCAGGCGCCGAGTGTCAGCTTGAGGTGGGGTGGGCTAGGGGTATGGCCGCAAGCTGTATCCATACGTGCAGCGATGTCACAATGTGGCTCCCCGGCACCTCTACAGGGCGTACAAGAGAGAGGTACAAGTAATGCACATATGGATGGAGCTCCGTCACAGCACAGCAATATTGGTACATTGGTTCCTCTTTTTGATGTAGCAGCCAGTGGAAGGAACAATAGCACCCAGTGGCTATCCGGCAAATCTGGAATTGTCAGATAGCTGCAGCACCCCAAAGCGAGGAAGAAGGCACAAGGAACTGCTAGCTAGATTACTTTTAGAGAAGAGACAGGGTCACTTTTATAGGAACTGAAGTCGATTTCAAAATTAGGATATTATTTTATAATAAGGAGCTACAAACGCCTTTTACTGGAATATATTGGGGCAAGCCGCATCAGCATTGGCCCACAGTTCCCCAGCACGTTGGTATGAACATCGCCCGAGCGGTTACTTGGACTGGTACACAACAGGAAAACTTTTTATTATGAAACAGATTTGTCTTCTTCTTTTCAAGAAGCAATTGTTGACTGGAGTGTACAGACTAGATTAAATGATGTATCTTGTTTTCTGTTCTCTATTACGGCGGGACACTAATATTAATGGAAAATGCTAAGGCACTTTGTTTTAATCTCCGACATAATTACATGCTGAGTCATCGTTAAACTGCAATACTTGGGTTTACAACACACGTTCATCCATTAGATCAGTCTGATAACGGCCACACAGATTGCAGTCTGCAACAAAATGGTTTTCTGTCATCTTGGGGAGACTTTGTGAGATTGGCAATAGTGAAGCCATTTATACCGGGCAAAATTGGGTTGATAGTTGCACTTAAAACTAAACTCCGGCCTTCCCTTCAGACTTGCAGTTGTACAGACTCCTCTCCTGGACTGGAATTGCTTACTGTGCATTCACCGCACACAATGGGCTCCTCACGCTGTGCATTAGAAGCTGCAGCAAGTCAGATAGAGCCCGCCTCATTTCCTGGCTGGAGGACATCCAGCTTCATCCAGCGCTTTCCTCCCCAGACCTACTGTCCCTGGCCCGCCCCTTAATTCATTGGATTTAAGTTCTTTCAGTTATGGAGGCTCTGCAAAAATAAAAACAGTATGAACTTCAATCTCAACCACTGCTGATAATGAGCATTTCTATACCACTTTGATGAAGTTGAGCATTACTATTTTATCATCTGTAAGCAACTACTTCATCTAAGCATAATCTAAGCTGACAATAGTAGACAAAGAAAAAAAAGTGGTGAGCACTTCTGCCTTGTAGCAGAAGTCCCCAGTTCAAATCCCAGTCAGAATACTATCTTCAATGAGTTTGCATGGTCTCCCTGTGATTGCCTGGGTTTCCTCCGGGTGCTCCGGATTCTTCCCACACTCCAAAGACATGCTGGAAGGTTAATTGGCTCCTGTCTAAATTGGCCCTTGTATGTGAGATAGGGACCTCAGATTGTAAGCTCCTTGAGGGCAGGGACTGATGTGAATGCGCAACTATGTAAATTGTTGGCCCTATATAAATACCTGAAATAAATAAAACTGTGCCCACAATGCAGCAGCATCCTCCTTGTTTCTGCAATACGCAAGCTGCATTGTCAGTAAGACTGATGTAATGGACATCCCAATGTAATGTAAAGACACACAGACTATATACATCTGAAACCGTGCCCTTTGGGCTGGCTTACTCACTAACATTATGGATTCAAAAGACATTCTCCAACATCTGGATTAGTTTTTGCTATCACGTTAAATGCTGGTGTTTGGTGACTTTTTATAACTGGAAAATGAAAGATTCTCCAAGAAACATTGGCCGCTTTGAACCGACAAATTTTTTTCGACCGCGTGTTTCCGAAGGCTACTTGGCTGTATCCCAATGGAAACGCGCAACAAAACGGCCCAAAGTAGTACCTGTACCTTTTCAGGCGTGGGCCGTTTTGTAGCGCGTTAGGGAAGGGCGCAAATACGCCAAGGTGGGAACGAGACCATTGAATACAATGGGATTTATTTTTGTGAGCGTTTTGTAGAGCGTTCGTCGAGCGTAGAACGCGCTACAAAACGTTCAGGTGTGAACGAGGGCTAACTCTTCCTCACACTTTTGTACATTTGCCATAGTGGACAAAGTTTTTTCCAAGACCTTAATTTGCCTTCACAATCGCCTAACTTTTAAGGTTCACTTTAATTGTTGTCAATAGAGTTGCCTCCCTGTCTCTCACTTGCTCGTCACCAGTGAGGCTTCGAGATCGATGTCCTCACTGTTTTTTTTATTTTAATTTTTTTATTGGACAGCTTGGACCAATGGCACTTTGCCACTGGTCCTAGCCATCCACAGAGCTCAAGTCTCTAACACAGACTAGAGGCTGTTGCAGCTCTTGCCTCACTAAGTTAGGTTACACAAAGCAGTGGGGAAGCCCGCTGCTGTGTAACCTAACTTAGCTTTCAAAAGCCGGATGCAGCGCTCCCCGTAATTAACAGCAGCGCTCCGTCCAAGACAGGTTACACAGCGGGGAGGCTTTCGCTGCTGTGTAACCTGCTAGAAGCCGATCTGAATGGAGAAAAAGCTGTCAGCTTCAGATCTGAAGCTTTTCCCTCAAGCTATGCAACACCTGTCTCCCCTGACCGCACATCCCTGCCTTATACCAGTGTTTCTCAAACTGAGATCCATAGACCACCAGATCCCAGTCCCTACACTCTGCTGTAGTTATTGCTGGAAATAAAGAAGTAAAAGACAGATCTGAATAACTTTAGATTACATAAAGCATTGTAGCGCACTGATTTTCTCTCTGTATTATCATAAGGGGAGACATTTGTTGTGCCCTGGAAACACAACAGGAAGTAAGAACAAATCTCAACAGTTTGAGAAGACATCCCACCTTTGACAGCTATCATTGGAACAGGTTCCCACATATAGAGATTTCACCCCACTTCGTGTTCCAGTGACAACTGTAAAATGTTATGTTGTCTTTCAATTCCCTGGTGACAGCATTTATCAGGGAATAAGTAAGAGTGTGTCTTCCAAAAGTTAAAGCAGACAACAATAAAAACCTTGCAGATGTTCTAAGACAACTCTACTAAAAATAAAGTTTTAAAGGGGTTAGGTGATAAAATTACCCTTCACTCCACCTGTCAACACCCACCCTCCTTCCAAACATCTTGGGATGTGTTTCCTGTATAAAGGCGGCCCATTTATCCCATAATATATTGCCTGGACATGTTGGGAAGGGAACTGGTATGAGGGTGTGACACCACCAAACATCATTTCACTACAAATATGTCACTGCAGAACTGACAGCATGAGAAAACATAATACATCATAAACATCTAGGAATATTGTGTGGCTACAACAATCCCAGTCAGGGAGGAGACACCGGCAGGAGATTAAAATAAAGGAAAGAGGTGAGTGACGAGATCAATACACTCTAAACACACCATAAAGTCAACACAGAGGGTGAGACTGCAATAAAAGAAGGTCTGATACAGCTCAGTGGTTTATAGCTGGTGAGTTGAATGCTCTTGTGGCTGTGGAGGGAGCGCTGACATTGGCAGCCGCTGATCATGTGACTGCATTATCAATATGTCATTAATGCCTGCCATAATAGCCATAAACAAATTTAATAAAGGAGTGCCAAGCCAGAAAGTAGCAAATTAAAAACAGGTTAAATTATAATTTGTAGCTTCACTCCAGGTTTACAGTGACACAATCTATGTCCTCTTCCCCCATATAGTTTTCATAAAGTGTAACTCATGCATACCCTAATTCCAGGTGTCACCCATGTGGTCAAGCAATGAGCGGGATCCTCTTCCTCTATTCCAGCGCCGGCAGAGGGTGGTCTTCATTGCTGCATAGAACAAAGCTCATGTTATGACATGTCGGTGTCATACTATGTAGAAGTACTCTGCGAGTCCAGGCTGTGTGATGACGCCTGGAGGTGTGTCCATGAAAGCCTGGGCTCACAGGGGGCAGCTGACTGACCTGCAACAGCTCTTATAGTCCTTTGCTATGGCTTAATGGCAGGGCCATTCTAAATTAACAAAGCTCTGACATTTCCTTTGAGTAATTAAGCTTGAGCTAGATGCCACCACCTAGAAGAAACGCAAACAAGGAAGAGCTGACAACCTGGTGGTCTACCTTCAAAAGAGACATGAAAGCAAATAAGGTCCCGTGGGATGAGGCTGAAGCAGTCGCAGCTGACAGAACTCAATAGAGAGCACTAACTGCCCAATTGGCTCAACTGTGCAGTAGGAACTAAGACTAAGTAAATAAGATGGAGCTTTGGGTGATGTCACACCCAAAGATGCAGTAGACGGGGGTAAGGTAAGTATAAACCTATTATTACTATGTGACAGGACCATGGATGTCAAGCTGGTAAAATGCCAATTAAAAGTTTCTGAAGACATTTTTTTTGGTTTCCAGGAGGTGGCAGTGAAATCTCCTACCTGACGCTGAGGCTATAGATAAACTAGCATGAACTGACGTATTTATTGTCAGTGGAAAAAAAAATTAAACTCGTAAAACTGCAAATCTCACGGGGGGGGGCCAGGAAATACACAAATACAACGAGCACAAGTTTTCTGTTTCAATATTTGTTTTTCCTACAAGTGATTCGTTCCATTGTCATTTCAGTTCCTGTCAAACACTTCTCAGGTCAGCTTATACCTAACTTGCGACCTGCAGATATGCGACAACAAGGGATTAAGATGTGAGAGCAGAAGTCAAGAAAACATTAAGGGGAACTTTGAACAACATGTCAGCCCTGCATTTACAGTTGTGCCCTGGACCATATTGAGATATCACGTTGGCCTAAAAGCACCTAAATGATGGTGACCTTTTGTTTAGGCTCTGCCCCACATATCATGTGATTGATTTAGTTCATTCATAGCTATGTTTCAAATGTATAGACTAGTGGTTGTCAACTTATAAATGTATAGGGGGCCTCAAATGCAGCCCCTGATGTCTCCAAAGGGTTGCGCAAAAACCTAAACACCAAAGTGAACCAAATACAGTGCACGTGACACAAAAAGGTGTACGTGGGTGTGTCAAATTGTTTCTCTTCCTGAATAGAAAAAGGCCCTTCCTTAACCCCCCCAGGGCACAAGGCTTCTCTCAGGGGCAGAGCTTTCTAATCCAACTAATCCAGATGGACCTCTTTGCTCGTAGTCAGCCGAACATGACTACCAAGGGCCACACTTCAAACACCAGGGGTATAGCTCAACAAACAATTAAAAAAGGGAGAAGGTTTCAGGTATTTTAAACTATAGAGAGTCTTCTGAATATACTGTCAGCATATCTTCCACATACTTTCCTATAAGTCATATACTGAATTGAGCTCCAAATTTCCAGAATTGACCGGAAGATAGAAACAAAATAAGTACATAGTTAACTTTGTACATTTTGAGGCTTGGTGTGGCCTTCCCTTAGACAGCTGCCCTAGGCACTGGCCCACAAGTGCCATTATGTTAAGAATAACCCTGATTGTGCCAACTTGTGCTGGGCTGCTAGGATTAGCTTAATGAAACGTTAGCTATCCTAGGAAAATTGCATTCCTCCTTTTTGGCTTCCCCCAGCTGTACTAAACTACCCCCATCTCCCTCTCCCCAGACACATAATTACTTCCCAATTTTGCCCATTGCCTCCGGTGTTTGTTTACATCCCACTGGCAGATCTTTAGTGCCAAGTAGCTTCCTATTGGGTCCAATAGGAGAGGTGTCCCTGGCCTCAAGAAATGGCTCCATAGAACCCCATGGGAAGGTACTGCAATGGCAAGTCCAAGATCTCCAGTTGGGATCTAAACAAACAGTGAAGGCCGTAGACAGTAAGTATTTATCTGAGGAGAGGGGACTGGTTTACACAGCACACATATCCTTAATGAACTGACACACTTCTGCTACACACAAGGGGCAACTATGGAAAGACCACCAGAGAAACTGGGTCTACAACAAGGACCTGCATGGGCTTTGTCTACCAAAAACAGAACTTGACCACTTACTGGCCTTGAATATACAGGATACATTGGTGAGAGAAAGAGCCACTCAAAGTTTTGAGTGCTTGAGATATTCACCAACTGTTGTAGGACATCATAGAGACCTACTAAGCACTGCCTATACATGTCTGTGTGGCATAGAACAAGTTACACACATGAATCTGGATGGTTGGTCTGTAAGAAATTATTGATGTAATGCTTTGGGATCAGAAAACCAGGATACGCCCTTCTTGTCTCTTTGCTCAGTCCTAAAAAAAGCCACCCCGTGCTCGCTCTCCACTCTCAAGCACATTATCACAATTATGGGATTCCACTCTGGCAATTCCTTCTAATCCGGCCCATCAGATGTCTGTAAAATAAGCACCATAAGCATTACGTATTCCATCAGCAAAATCTGACTCTGTCTTTGGTAAGACATACTGTACAAACTGTAGTCCTTACCAATCCACACCTCCACACGGTCCTTGTGCTTAGTGCCCATGGTTTATTGATATGTACACAACTCCCGCATTAAACTTTATATATTGGGGAATGTTTCTACCAGGTGGAAGGCCAGTGAATGATCAAAAGATGCTGGTCACTCTGTATGACATTATAGTCTGTATATGTCTTTATTGAGCTGTATAGTCTAGTTTGATTTTAGTACATTAAGCATTGGGGAGTGTCAAGAATGTAAAACAAGTGATCACTTTTGGCAATATGTGTACAGGAAAGCCAAATCATTTTTTTTTCAACAGAATGAGTAAAGATTGGGGCCTCTGTCCAGTTTACAGTAACTTAAAATATAACTATGGGGTAAGTGTTTTTCCCCATAGTTCTCTTAAGGGTCACAGGAGGACATATACTAACCTCCTCCCGTGACCCAAAGCTCAGTATATCGCGGGTTATAGCTCGCTATATACCGAGAGTGCAGCAGCCGGGACGGATCCCGACAATGCTGTCAAGATCCACCCAGCTGGCAGATTGACAGCGGGCTCTGCCTATCTAGAGGCAGAGCCAGCTTTGCCCACCCCCTCCACTGTCGGTCCATCCAATGAACACTGGAGGAATAGAGAGGGGAGGGGGGAATCACTGGAGGGAGCTGTGACTCTCTGCAGGGAGATGATCGGGAAGTGAGCAAGCGACGGTAAGCGTAGCATTAGTGCTTCTCCCTGGCCACAACAGGTGTTCAACACTTTGGTTGAGTCAAAAACCTGTTAGCCCTGCTCGCACACAATGGTATCTCCCATTGACTCATACATCCTGTAGTTATGTACAGGCCAGTGGGAGGAACCACAGCATGCAGTGGGGGAGCAGGTATTCTAGACACATAAAATTGATCAGCTTTCCCTTTACTTAGCATAACTGGATGTTAGGGGAAATCTCCAGAAAGACAGGAGACAACAGAGCTACTGACCTTTCCCTACTCCATCCAAAATAAATTGGAATAGGGTTCCACTTAAAGCCTTGTTCCTACTAGCCTATTTTAATGAATATTTCTATTTCTGGTTACTATTGGAATATATTTATGTTTTCTTTGCTCCAAATGTTATAACTGATCCAGTCAAGATTCTTCAATAAGGTAAAAGTAACTCATGGCAGCCAATCACAAGTCACCTTTTTTCCTGGACAGGCCAGAATAAAATGTAATGGGATTGGCTACTACGGACTGCTCACTTGAACTGTGTTGTTGTGGAAAAAGCCGAATATATAAATTAAACTAAAAATAGAAAATACAATCTTTAACAGAGCAGGGATCTATGTTCCCATAATGCAATGATTCCTTATCTTCACAATAATAAAGATAAGGGAGATAAATTAGAGCAAGGCAGCGCCAGGCAAGTCCGTGATGATCATATACACTATAATATAGAGGATAGGACAGTCAGAAAATATCTATTTACACAAATTAAGCAATTATAGAACAGTCTATGTAATATTTCCATGTGCTGCTGAACTGTTATATATCCCAGAAGTGTTGATTAACAAAAAAACCATAGAAGAAGAAATTACTGTATTTATTTTTAAAAGTGAATTAATGGGAATCTGTCACTTTGTCCATTTGGAAGTACAGGAGAGTAATACGGTGGGGGGTTAGGTACAGTGGAGGGGTTATGACGGTAAACGGGTATTAGGTGCTGAACAGTATTAATGAGGTGTGTGGGGTGCAAGAGAATTATAGGTGCAGAAGAGGAGTGATGAAAGTAAGGGGTATTGGGTGCTGCAGAGTATAAATGGGGTGTGTTAGGTGCAGGAGAATTATAGAATTATGGGTTTGGGGGGATAGGTGCAGAAGAAGGGTGATGACAGTAAGGGGTATTAGGTGCTGCAGAGTATAAATGGGGTGTGTTAGGTGCAGGAGAATACAGCAGTATACAAAAAGACCACACTATCCTGAGAATTCCAATACTGCAGACTTTATTGAAATTCACAGCAAATCCAGTATATCAGTGAATAGGTGCAGGAGAGTTATAGGGTTGGCAGTAGGTGCAGAAGAGGGGTGATGACAGTAAGGGGTATTAGGTACTGCAGAGTATAAATGGGGTGTGCAGGGGTGTGGAATTCCTATCGCCCGACGCCCGGGACATGCAGTTTCGGGCGCCGGGCGAGCAGTTTTTATGTACATTTAGCCCGGCTCCGGACAAGCAGAGCTGAACGTACATTGTGGAGCCGCGTTTCTGCCCGCACCCCCGCCATAGTTTTCGGGGTCCCCCGCTCTCCTGGTGCAGCAAGTAATGACCCGCCTCCTGGTTTTCTGATTGGCCGGGAAGCCGGCTCCTTGCAGATTGGCTGGAAAGCCGGCTTCCTGGTCAATCAGCATCGAGCCAGTTTCCCGGTCAATCAGGTCATTACTCGCCACCCGGCTTCCTGATTGACCGGGAAGCAGGTTTCCCGGCCAATCACAATCAAGCAGGCCAAACAACATGGAGCCGGCTTCCATGGCAATCAGGAACCTGGGCGGGATGTCATTACCTGCTGCCCAGCTTCCTGATTACCAAGGAAGCCTGCTCCATGCCAGCGGAAGCACCGGTATTAGTATTCAGTGTCGGCGAGATCCGAAAGCAAAAAAATCGGTACTTGTACTCGATACTGAAAAAACGGTATTGGTGCATCCTTAGTTTTGATTAAAACTATTTTTTTTTGTATTGGGACAAGTAGATTGTCATGAAGGACAAGTAGATTTTGCCCCCGCTTTAGCCCTTGGACAAGTAGTTTTTATTTTTATTTCCACACCCCTGGGTGTGTTAAGTATAGGAAAGTATAGGGTTGGGGGGATAGGTGCAGAAGAGGGGTGATGACAGTAAGTGGTATTAGGTGCTGCAGAGTATAAATGGGGTGTGTTAGGTGCAGGAGAATTATAGGGTTAGGAACTTGGGGGGATAGGTGCAGAGGAGGAATTATTAGAGTATTATTAAAGTATTTATGAATGAGATGTGTTTATATGGGAGACATATGAGAGTTATTGGGGTAGGTACACAAGAGGAATTGTTAGGTTATGAGGTATTAGGTGCTGAAGAATATAAATTGGATGTGGACAGGGTGTAGGGATTGGGGGGATAGGTGCAGAGGCGGGATTATTAGGATATGGGGTATTAGGTGCTGGAAATTATGAATGTGATTTTTTCAAGTGTGGGAAATGTCTAGGTGTTGGATGGATAAGGGCAGAGCAGGAGTTATAAGGGTACAAGGTATTAGGTGCTAGAGATTATGAATGGGATGTGTTAGGTGTGGAAGATTTATAGGAATTAGGGGGTAGGTACAGAGGAGGAATTATCAGACTATTTATGAATGAGATGTGCAGATATGGGAGACTTATGGGAGTTGGGGGGCAAATACAAAAGAGGAATTGTTAGGGTATTGGGTAAGGGTGAAGAATATAAAAGGCGTGTGGACAGGTTGTAGGGATTGGGGAGATAGGTGCAGAGGAGGGATTATTAGGATACTGGAAATTAGGTACTAGAGATTATGAACTGGATTTGTAAAGTGTGGGGGAGTTCCAGGCGTTGAATGTATAGGGGTTATTAGGGTACGGGTATTAGGTGCTGGAGAAGGTGCTGGAGAAGGTGCAGGACAGTTGTACTGGTTGGCAATGCTTTTTTATAAAGGAAAAGTTATTGACCAGGGACCAGAGGTTCTGCAACCTAATATGGCAAGCTACAATACTGGATTGTGGAGCAAAATTTGATCACAGACTAAAAAATCTTTTTTTTTTTTTAAACGATATATAATCAGGAAATACTATGGTCTACAGTATCCCCAAAACTACAGCACAGACAGATTTTTAGCGACAACGTTTTGCAGCTTTACCAGGAGTAAGAGGTAGAGTTTGTGAATGGTTGACTAGGCCCGAATGTAAAATGTCAAGTGTTTAACATCTGTAGAAACTGAAAAGACGGCACATAAAGCTTCCCTGGTAAACAACGATGCTTATTATGTCTGACAAAAGCGTTCCTTTCTAAATCCAGCCAACATTACTCATGTCACTTTGGGGGGAAAAGAAAAAAGGGCCCGGTGTTCCAACATGTCTTGTATAAACATGTATATCATTCACTGCCATCTCCAGCCCTGAAATTACCAGCTTCCACATTTTTCAGGCTTCATTCACGGGAGTAGTTAGACACTAATTGCTTTGAGGCCAGGTACCTGCATAGATATGTATTGTGAGGAGGCGGACAGCTGTGCCATCACACGCCGCTTGTAGGAATAGTAGGGAGCTCATACAGGTTCATCAGTCTTACAAACATCTTGAGCAGCCCAGAGACAAGTCTGACTGTTGCCTGGTCTCGTATTATCGTACTTCAGGGTTACTATAACGAATAAGTGATAAACCATCAAAATCACTGAATACACATTTGAGCTTCAAATCAAATGCAAAAGCAGAATCTCCCTAAGAGACATGTAGCACCCCCTTGAGCCGGGTTGTGTGGGCAGTCAGAAACCTATTCCCATTGCTCGGGTTCCACTCTATTCAGCCTTCGGGTCATGTTGGGAAACACTCCATCACGTACACATTAGGAGCCCCTTAGTTCTCTGTGGTTTCAAGTCTGCAAGGTCCATTGTACACACAAGGGCCATTGTACACACAAGACCCTACACACCACCAAGCAGGAGGACCCTGCATTACTAGGCCACCACCCGTTTTTCAACCAGAACTGCTCAAAAGACTGCTGCCCAGAAATTGGCTTATCCTCCATTCCATAGAAAAAAACAAGACTTGGTCGACTTCTGTCTTTAACCTTTTTTTTTTACTGTGTGGGAAGTTTTACAATCGATAGGCAACCATCATTCCATCTTCCATGGTTGGCCATGTTTAACTTCCACCAACGGGGATTCCTTAATCCAGTACCTTCAAACTAACCTGGTGGTGCCACACTGAGGGTGAATCACATGACTTTCCCCCAAAGAGGAAGCCACATAGAGGTTCTATTATATTCTTGAAGCTGAGATCCTAATTCTCCCCCTAGGCACAGAATACACCTTACACCGTTCCAAAACCGGCAACTACTCCCTCCGTTTCCAACTCACACCCAGGTTCTAAAAAAAAACCTTGACTGCTCGCAGCACACAACTATCCCTCCCTACAAGGGGTAGAGACCCGGCCCAATCCCCACTGCCTAACAGACAGAAACAATATTTTTAAAGGAAAAACACAAAACCGGTAACATTTTCCTGCACGATTACATTAATTATGCGCGTTTTATGAGCAGATTGTCATTCATTGAAGTCAACTCGTTTTCAAGCGTTTCCTATTGACTATATGGGGCAAAAATAAGTTGAGATCTGCCAAAAAGATTCTCATGTACTTTTTTCCAGAGACAGGTATTTTGCTTATTGCGACAAATCGCTTAGGTGTGCACAGGGGCCATAAGAACGAATGGGATTTTTTTGGTGAAGCTTTTGGTCAGGCTAAATCCGCTGCGATAACACGCTCAGTGTGAACCAGGCCTCAAGATCAGGTGAGCATATCTGCTTTATTTGAGCCCCCCCTATACAACACAAGCACTTAGGGCCGGTGCACACCTAGGCGATTTATCGCGTGGTTTGAGTCGCGCGATATCGCTCAATACACAGATTCGCATTTAAGTCAATGGAGGCTGCTCACACCTTTGCGGTGCAGGAGCTATTTTGAGGCGGTTGTCAATGAACGGTCAATCAACGGTTTACAATGAACGGTCAATCAACGGTTTACAATGAACGGTCGTGCGATCGAAAACGCACGAAAACCGCTCGGCATCTGAATCGCCTAGGTGTGAACCTATCCTTATTCCTTGCAGTGCCGGGGTAGCCCCACTACAAGGGTTATTATTTAACTCAAAGCTGGCCAAGCGCAGCCTCTGAACTGCCATGCGCATTGCTCAATTCAAGCCAAGTCCATTCCGGCGGAGTCAGACGGAGAACTTCTAATTTGCTCTTTAACCCTCGTGTGTAGAATGTCATAACCGGTCCGATCACATAACCTGGGATCGGAGGTTTTATCTTGTCCGCTGTGATCATCGGGATAGGCGTCTGCGGACAATGAGGTGATTGTTAGCGGATCTCCAGGCCGGGGACTGAACACCTGAGACCTCGTATAACTCTGTGCACAGAGATCGCAGTGTGATCCTCAAATTATTATCATTCAGGTCAAAAAGTTACACAGAAAACTTATCTCGGATTGTCAGGATTAGGGTGCGGTGCCGGGAACGTATCCCGGGCCCAATGTAAGGGGTGAATTCCCAGGATGCACCACTTTGGCAAGTAAGACAGCTCCTATATACAGTATATCTACCAGGGACGTGCGGTCAGGGGAGGCCAAACCTCACCTAGTATTATGGAGGAAAAAGCTGTCATCTTCAAATCTCAAATCTCCTATCAGAGCGGCTTCTATCAGGTTCCACAGCAGGGAAATCCTCCCCGCGGTGTAACCTGTCATGGGCGGAGAGCTCTCATTTAATTAAAGGCAGCACTGCATCTGGCTTTTCACAGCTAAGTTAGGTTACACTTGCATTAGAGGAGAGGATTATGTTTTACATACTTTGTGTGACCTAACATAGTGAAGCCAGAGCTGCAACAGCCTCTACTTGGTGTTAGAGGCTTGAGCTCTGTGGATGGTTTGGACCAATGGCAAAGCGCCATTACCCACTGAGGACATCTATCTTGATGCCTCACCAGTGACGAGAAAGTGTGTGTGTAATTTTCGTATTAGGTTTTAGATAAAAGGAGAAAAGGTCAAACACTTGTCAGTTTATTTTTTTTTTGCTGTCTATGTCCAGTTTGAGGAGATTTCCCTTTACTTTCTGTCCCAGAGATGCAACAGGAAGTGAGGGGAGCTCTTCATTTGCCACCAAAACAAGTGTCCCCACGGGAAGATTTCAGCTCACCTCGTTTTGCTAAATTTTTGATTTCCTTCACCTTCTGTCTCAGTGACAATGGCCACCAGGATAGATAGAGAGGGTGAACCTAAGTAGCCGGGACATAGACAACAATAAAAACCTGACAGGGGATCTAATCCTTCACGACTCTATCCAAAACTAAAAAATATATAATTTAATACGTTATATTTGGAGTGGCCCAGCAACCCCCACCCACTACAGGCTGCCTGCAGATGCAGAAAACTACAGGAAGGGGCAGAGACCAGACCAGTCACCCTGCACATGGAGAGAGAGCAGAGCTGTGGGAGGGACCCAGCAGGCTCCACCCACTACAGGGTCCCTGCAGAAAACTACAGAAGGGGTGGAGACAAGACCAGTTATCCTGCACAAGGAGAGAGAGCAGCAGTGACCGGTCTTTATCACAGGAGGGGGCGGAGACAAGACCAGTCACCCTGCACAAGAAGAGAGAGCAGCAGTGAGCGGTCTTTATTACAGTAAAGCTCCAAGTGTCACATTGTATTACCGCACAGATCTGCAAGAAATACACAAAGCTCACCAAGATTCAAGGAGCAATACACATGACTCTGGTATGAGGACAATATTTACTTATCCCGGAGTTCATCTTTAAAATAGAATCCTGCCAATTACAGGACCTGGAGGAAAATGGTGGGGATTTTTCAGCTACAAGGTAACTGAGTAATGACGGGAGTGACATCACAGTGCAATGGCAGGGCGGCTCTAATTTGACACCGATCACCATGAACACCCATACACGTCATTTGCTGCGAGGACAAGACTGAGGAATCACCTGAGACCTGAGGGGTAATCGGTGTGAAATGCGGTTCCGCCTTCCCGTCCGGTTTGTCCACATTTCTTTGTGGAAATATGAAAATGCCTCGTGGCACATGTTCCACTGGAAACATTATTACATGCTGTGCTTACAGCATATGTGTCCATAAGCCGGAGCAATTCAGAGCGAGCAGATGAAGGGAAAGAATGCATTAGCAGGTTATTCACCTGAATAGTAAAATGATCAGCAGATACAGAGATGAAGTTATGTGCCGATCTTGCCTTTCCCTGGAAAACTGAAGGTTGGCTCCCCTTCACTCCCTACTACCAATTGATGAATCTGCCACTAGATGTCCTCCGTCTGATTCAACCAACCCAAGTCCCCCAGCCTGTGAGTGGACAGTGAAAGGAGAAGCAGCACAGTGATGATCTTGTCTCTCTATTCTCTCCTATTACTATTATTATTATCATTATACAGGATTTATATAGCGTCAACAGTTTGTGCAGCGCTTTATAATATAAGGAAGACATTACAATCACAATACAATTCAAGACAAGATGGTAAGGACCCACCTGCCCCTGAGAGCTTACAATCTAAAAGGGAGGGGCAAGTGATACATGAGGAGGTAGCTGTGTGGGGATGAATTGTTTGAAAACATGATGGTTGAGTGGTTAGGTTGAGTTGGGATAGGCTTCCCTGTAGAGATGAGTCTTAAAGGAGAACTATGAGATGAGTGATTTCCACTCACCTCATAGTTCTAGCCGACCTGTGACAATGAGACTGTCACAGGTCGGCTCAGTAGATCGGGAGGTGAGCGAACACATACCAGGTTCGCTCACCTCTCGATCCTGTCACGGCTCTCTGCCGTGACAGGGGGAGGGGCTGGATTCCCCTCTTCCCGCTCCGATCTGCCAGCGCTGACTGGCAGAACGGACGGGGGAGGGGGCGGGTACAGCTGGCTCTGCCTCTAGATAGGCAGAGCCAGCTGTCAGTCACGCAGCTGGGCATCTAAGTCGGGATCCGCTCCGGCTGTGGCGTCCCAGTATACCGCGACCTGTAGCTTGCGGTATACTGAGCTTAGGGTAACGGGAGGATGCTAGTTTGTGTCCTCCCGTTACCCTAAGGAGAACTATGGGGAAAAACACTGACCCCATAGTTCTCCTTTAAAGGATCGCCTAAAGGCAGTCAGAGTGGGAGATAGTCGGACAGGTTGGGGTAAAGAGTTCCATAGGATGGGAGAGACTCTAGTAAAGTCCTTCATTGGTGAGGAAGTGGTGTATTTTCGAGATGTTACGAATACATTATTATTAGCATGCTTGTTGCTCACTCTGTTCTCTCCTAGTATCAAAATGCTTCGTATCACTCTGTTCTCTCCTACTATCAAAATGCTTCTTGTCACTCTGCTCTCTCTTAGAATCAGCAATGCTTCTTGTCAGCACATGAACTGACTTGCTCCTTGTACTGCTTCTTCCTCTCACACTCCAGCCCTGCTGCACAGGGGTTGCAAGAGGCTGATACCCGGTCATATTCAGGTACTTACACTGCTTGCGTTAAAATAAATAAATGCATGTAATGATGTATTAATGATTACAGTGCTGCATTCATTTGTGTCTTTTCTATCTGCCTAGAGTTGAGATTTAATTGAAATGGTTCTCTTTTATGGTAAGTTAAGTGAGACAAAAATAAAATAGTTACGCTTTCTGACAGAGATTCTAATACCATTCAAAATATGTACATAAATGCCCCCACACCTGCAGAGCAAGAGAGATATTTTAGACGTTTATGTCAGTTTGCTGTGCGATATATCGTCGCTTTAGGCAAAAAATAAAATCTGCATTGCATCATAATGTATTGCTGGGATTTGTAGTCTTCTATAGCTGATGGTATTATGCTGCATTGCTGTATAATGTATTGGTGGGATTTGTAGTCTTCTATAGCTGGTGGTATTCTGCATTGCTGTATAATGTATTGCTGGGATTTGTAGTCCCTCTGCAGCTTGGAGTCAGTGGCAGAACTACCAGGGTTGCAGCGGTGGCGACCGGAACCTGACACTCCACCACTGTCCTAAAATCATAAGTCTGCATTGTTTTCGAAAAACTGTCACATGACACTAAAAAAAAGGTATCGATAATTGGTATTGGTGAGTACTTAAGGAAAAGTATCGGTACTCGTACTTGGTCTAGAAAAACTGATATCGGTGCATCCCTAGCTATAATCACTATACAAGTTCCCCAGTATAGCTACAATCACCTTACAAGTGCCCCAGTATACCTACAATCACCTTACAAGTGCCCCAGTATACCTACAATCATCTTACAAGTGCCCCAATATACCTACAATCATCTTACAAGTGCCCCAATATAGCTTCAATCACCTTACAAGTGCCCCGGTATAGCTACAATCACCTTACAAGTGCCCCGGTATACCTTTAGTAGTCCATCACTGGAGCCATTTTTTAAACTTTATTTTATTGTTTATCCGATTAACCGATTAATCGAACTTAATAATCGGTTAACTAATCGATTTTGAAAATAATCGTTAGCTGCAACTCTACTTACAAGTGCCCCAGTATACATAACAATCATCTTACAAGTGCCCCGATATAGCTACAATCACCTTACAAGTGCCCCAGTATACCTAACAATCATCTTACAAGTGCCCCGATATAGCTACAATCACCTTACAAGTGCCCCAGTATACCTAACAATCATCTTACAAGTGCCCCGATATAGCTTCAATCATCTTACAAGTGCCCCGATATAGCTTCAATCACCTTACAAGTGTCCCGGTATAGCTACAATCACCTTACAAGTGCCCCAGTATACCTACAATCACCTTACAAGTGCCCCGGTATAGCTACAATCACCTTACAAGTGCCCCGGTATAGCTTCAATCACCTTACAAGTGCCCCGATATAGCTTCAATAACCTTACAAGTGCCCCGGTATAGCTACAATCGCCTTACAAGTGCCCCAGTATACATACAATCACCTTACTAGCCCCCCAGTATACCTACAATCACCTTACTAGCCCCCCAGTATACCTACAATCACCTTACAAGTGCCCTGGTATAGCTACAATCACCTTACAAGTGCCCCAGTATAGCTACAATCACCTTACAAGTGCCCCGATATAGCTACAATCACCTTACAAGTGACCCCGGTATAGCTACTATCACTATACAAGTGCCCCGGTCTAGCTACAATCACCTTACAAGTGCCCCAGTACAGCTACAATCACCTTACAAGTGCCCCGGTATAGCTACAATCACCTTACAAGTGCACTGGTTTAGCTACAATCACCTTACAAGTGCCCCGGTCTAGCTACAATCACCTTACAAGTGCCCTGGTATAGCTACAATCACCTTACAAGTGCCCCAATACAGCTCAATTCGCTGTTCAATTGCTCCAATATAGCAACAATCACTTGGTGGGGGTCGAATAACTGCCCATGCTGGTCCAGCTTCTCTGCCCCGCCCCTCATCTCCCTACATAACATTTTTTGGAGTTGCTGGGGAAAATCTTTGGGGAATACTATAGAGTGTCACTTAAGTGACAGCTCTCAGTCTGCTGGGGCTACTGACATCCCATCCAAGATGGCGGCACCCAGCAGCAGCTCAGGGCTTTGAGATGTCTACACAAGGGAGGCTTTTACAGGTAAAAAACATGAACAAAATACATTAAATGCTCATGAATAGTCCGACAACAGGGCCTCTTCAGGAAGGTGTGGCCCTAATTAGACATAATGCAGCCCCTTTAAAGATTTATTCTGGTCAGCTTGGCCCGCTGTTTCAATTGAGACTGATGTGGCCGCTATAGGGGATGCTCTACTTTCCCTCAGGTGAGAATCAGGAGGCCTATACACAGCTTATAAGGAGTACTGGGACAACAAATTCCATCTCCAATGATTTATTTTACGGAATGGAGCACAGAGGAAGGCTGACAGCTAGAGCTCCACGACCGCCATGCTCCGCTGAGCCCCCGCACTGGCCATACAATGGAGAGTACAGCGGATATACAATACAAGGACAGCCTGGCAGGCTATGACATGATATAAAAAGACAGTGTGACTGCATACAAAGTCCTGTTTCACAATGTGGAAGGGAAGCAGATGCTCCGCATACCATTCCTTTCATTATCAACCAGAGAGCAGATTAAGCAGCATTGTGCAAGCACCAACATGTACGTGCCTGAAAAGTGCGCTGAATACGGCGTGCTTGAAACTGCAAGACGGAGCCTCATATTCCAGGGGACTGTACTGTCAGTCTGTGTATAACTGAGGCACATAGGACCACTGCTGGTAAACTACGTCACCCTGAAAGCACAGCAAGCAAGGGTGTCAAGCACCTCTTCCTTGGCTGATACTCGGCTTCACCATGAGTCCTACAGTCTAGGCCAAGATCACATGGTCTATGGCTAATAACAGTATTTGGGGGTTTTCACATCATTAATGTTGCAGGGAATAAGCTTCTGATAATCAGAGAAGCCCGGCAGTTTGAAATTGAAGCAGGAGGTTCCGATGCTGAGATATCGGTGCTGGTATATTTCCGTGCAAGAAGGGCTGGTGTTCTGCACAGGGGGTCCCAGTGCAGCATGCAAACAAGGGGGTTACCTAATGGTGGGTTACAAGGAGGTATAGTGTTAGGAGTACAAAGAGGGATAGTGTTTGGGGTACAAGTAGGGTTACTCTTAGGGTTTCAGGAAGTGTTAGTGTTAGGAGCCGTAGTATTAGGATTACAAGGAGGGAAAGCGTTAGGGCTACAAGGAGGGATAGTGTTAGGGTTACAAGGAGGCATAGTGTTAGGGGTACAAGGAGGGAAAGTGTTAGGGCTACAAGGAGGGATAGTGTTAGGGTTACAAGGAGGGATAGTGTTAGGGTTACAAGGGGGGATAGTGTTAGGGTTACAAGGAGGGATAGTGTTAGGGTTACAAGGAGGGATAGTGTTAGGGTTACAAGGAGGGATAGTGTTAGGAGTACAAGGAGGGATAGTGTTAGGGTTACAAGGAGGGATAGTGTTAGGGGTACAAGAAGGGTTACTCCTAGGGTTTCAGGAAGTGTTAGGAGGGATAATGGTAGGAGTACAAGGAGGCATAGTGTTAGGAGTACAAGGAGGGATAGTGTTAGGGTTACAAGGAGGGATAGTGTTTGGGCTACATGGAGGGATAATGGTAGGAGTACAAGGAGGGATAGTGTTAGGGGAACAAGGAGGGTTAGTGTTCGGGTTACAAGGAGGGTTAGTGTTAGGAGTACAAGGAGGATTAGTATTCGGAGTACAAAGAGGGTTAGTGTTAGGGGTATAAGGAGGGTTAGTATTCGGGGTACAAGGAGGGTTAGTGTTAGGGGTACAAGGAAGGTTAGTATTCGGGGGACAAGGATGGTTAGTGTTAGGGGTACAAGGAGGATTAGTATTCGGGGGACAAGGATGGTTAGTGTTAGGGGTACAAGGAGGATTAGTATTCGGGGTACAATGAGGGTTAGTGTTAGGGGTACAATGAGGGTTAGGGGTACAAGGATGGTTAGTATTCGGGGTACAAGGAGGGTTAGTATTCGGGGTACAAGGAGGGTTAGTGTTAGGGGTACAAAAGGAAAGAAGGTTGCTATGACTAAGGACCTTTGTGGGCAGAAACGTGCCAGCAAGTCCCTGCTGTTGTTTTTATGCCGCAATGAATAAAGTTTGTACTTGATGAAGATCCCGCGGAGTGCTGGTCCTTTCATTCCTATAGTGTTAGGGGTACCAGGAGGGATAGTGTTATGGTTACAGGTCAGGTTAGTTTTACAGGAATGATTAGTGTTGGTAGGGTTCTCTGTGCGCTGAAACTTTTGGAAAATGAGCAGTGCTTGGACTGAAAGTATTTCGTGAAAATGGTAGAGTGGTTATAGAGTGAATCTTTGGTGGATGCTGTTACAGATTACAGATGGAGACTAACATTCACCATAGTGTGAATATGACACGTGTGGGGATTTCCCATTGAAGAATGTGTAGCATATGTGACTTGATCCAGCAAAACGCAGAATGCAGCGCGGGAATGCGCTCTTCAAATACAGCAAGACACCAGCAGAGTCACGGCAGTAAATTAACGCACAGCAATCAATGGATCAATCATTCGTCACGTTATAAATATGTCCCTTAATCTACATTTAACGGTATTTGCAGTTCGTGCATTGAGATGAACAGAGTGCATTCCTTATCTCCTGCCTGTGGCGGAGCAATCATTATCTATCATATGTAATGGGATGGGCTCAGATAAATGTCACGAAGCTATAAAAAGGCTCCTTGACAACAGTAAACACAAATGTAGATACAAAGTGGCTAATTTATGAAGGGTTCACCCAGCGTATAGCTTGGCGATCGTCCTTCGCGCGCCATTGCTGCCTCTAGATGCAGCCAAGGAGCATAGGAAGTTCCTATGCTCCTCAGCTCCGTCTAGTGGCAGTACTGCCATGTGAACGGCGTCCACCCAGCTATCCACTGGGCGAACCCTTTATAACTCAGCCTCTGTGTGTAAAATGCCTTTACGTGCCCATAGACTTGAGATCACAGCCACCCACCCGGCTCTGTGAGTGCAACCCTAGCCCCACTGGCCCAGAATGTTAGAAAAACAATCGCAATCCCTCTTGTTTCCACTGATAACAGTAGCAGGGGCTATCAAAGATTAAAGCACGCATCCAGCCAAAATGTATTTTTTAGGATGGAGCTGGAAATGGTAAGAACCCTCCTTCATTTTCTAATGTATTTTCTGTAGCCATTGGGGAGATTCTTCATCACTTCCCATGTGGTTAATGACCCAGGAAGGTGGAAACAATGCCTGAAATGGGTGCAGAAACTTAAATTGGAAGATCTCCTAGTTTCCCTACAGCTTCCACCTTGGTCACCTGTAGGGATGAGCTCATTGAGCAACTCCAAAAAAGTAAGTGCCATGGGCACCTCCACCCTTTCACAAGTGGTACGGGCACTCCCTGTTAACCCTAAGGCCTTGTTCACACCAAGCGCGGAGCAGATCGGACCAGAGCAGGTGCAGACCGGATCAAAACTGCGTCCAATGTATTCCTATGGTATTTTGACCTCCAGTTCACATCGCAGCGTGCGGATCCAGACCAGATCCAGACCGGATGAAAAAATGCGGCAAGCCCTATTTTACCTGCTCTGGATCTGGTCTGGAACGCATAAAAAACGCATACAAAATGCAAAAACGCATCAAAAACGCATGCAAGTGCCTGAAAGCCCATGTTAAACGTAAATTTTTTTTTTACCAAAACCGGCCCTAAACGCATCAAAAACGCATCCAAAACGCGTCTAAAACGCGGCACAACCCACCAGCAGACCCTAAATAAGGGGCGGGATGATTGTGCTGACATCATATACCTTATATGGCCATGTATAGCTACAATCACCTTACAAGTGCCCCGGTATAGCTACAATCACCTTACAAGTGCCCCGGTATAGCTACAATCACCTTACAAGTGCCCTGGTATAGCTACAATCACCTTACAAGTGCCCCGGTATAGCTACAATCACCTTACAAGTGCCCCAGTATAGCTACAATCACCTTACAAGTGCCCCGATATAGCTACAATCACCTTACAAGTGACCCCGGTATAGCTACTATCACTATACAAGTGCCCCGGTCTAGCTACAATCACCTTACAAGTGCCCCAGTACAGCTACAATCACCTTACAAGTGCCCCGGTATAGCTACAATCACCTTACAAGTGCACTGGTTTAGCTACAATCACCTTACAAGTGCCCCGGTCTAGCTACAATCACCTTACAAGTGCCCTGGTATAGCTACAATCACCTTACAAGTGCCCCAATACAGCTCAATTCGCTGTTCAATTGCTCCAATATAGCAACAATCACTTGGTGGGGGTCGAATAACTGCCCATGCTGGTCCAGCTTCTCTGCCCCGCCCCTCATCTCCCTACATAACATTTTTTGGAGTTGCTGGGGAAAATCTTTGGGGAATACTATAGAGTGTCACTTAAGTGACAGCTCTCAGTCTGCTGGGGCTACTGACATCCCATCCAAGATGGCGGCACCCAGCAGCAGCTCAGGGCTTTGAGATGTCTACACAAGGGAGGCTTTTACAGGTAAAAAACATGAACAAAATACATTAAATGCTCATGAATAGTCCGACAACAGGGCCTCTTCAGGAAGGTGTGGCCCTAATTAGACATAATGCAGCCCCTTTAAAGATTTATTCTGGTCAGCTTGGCCCGCTGTTTCAATTGAGACTGATGTGGCCGCTATAGGGGATGCTCTACTTTCCCTCAGGTGAGAATCAGGAGGCCTATACACAGCTTATAAGGAGTACTGGGACAACAAATTCCATCTCCAATGATTTATTTTACGGAATGGAGCACAGAGGAAGGCTGACAGCTAGAGCTCCACGACCGCCATGCTCCGCTGAGCCCCCGCACTGGCCATACAATGGAGAGTACAGCGGATATACAATACAAGGACAGCCTGGCAGGCTATGACATGATATAAAAAGACAGTGTGACTGCATACAAAGTCCTGTTTCACAATGTGGAAGGGAAGCAGATGCTCCGCATACCATTCCTTTCATTATCAACCAGAGAGCAGATTAAGCAGCATTGTGCAAGCACCAACATGTACGTGCCTGAAAAGTGCGCTGAATACGGCGTGCTTGAAACTGCAAGACGGAGCCTCATATTCCAGGGGACTGTACTGTCAGTCTGTGTATAACTGAGGCACATAGGACCACTGCTGGTAAACTACGTCACCCTGAAAGCACAGCAAGCAAGGGTGTCAAGCACCTCTTCCTTGGCTGATACTCGGCTTCACCATGAGTCCTACAGTCTAGGCCAAGATCACATGGTCTATGGCTAATAACAGTATTTGGGGGTTTTCACATCATTAATGTTGCAGGGAATAAGCTTCTGATAATCAGAGAAGCCCGGCAGTTTGAAATTGAAGCAGGAGGTTCCGATGCTGAGATATCGGTGCTGGTATATTTCCGTGCAAGAAGGGCTGGTGTTCTGCACAGGGGGTCCCAGTGCAGCATGCAAACAAGGGGGTTACCTAATGGTGGGTTACAAGGAGGTATAGTGTTAGGAGTACAAAGAGGGATAGTGTTTGGGGTACAAGTAGGGTTACTCTTAGGGTTTCAGGAAGTGTTAGTGTTAGGAGCCGTAGTATTAGGATTACAAGGAGGGAAAGCGTTAGGGCTACAAGGAGGGATAGTGTTAGGGTTACAAGGAGGCATAGTGTTAGGGGTACAAGGAGGGAAAGTGTTAGGGCTACAAGGAGGGATAGTGTTAGGGTTACAAGGAGGGATAGTGTTAGGGTTACAAGGGGGGATAGTGTTAGGGTTACAAGGAGGGATAGTGTTAGGGTTACAAGGAGGGATAGTGTTAGGGTTACAAGGAGGGATAGTGTTAGGAGTACAAGGAGGGATAGTGTTAGGGTTACAAGGAGGGATAGTGTTAGGGGTACAAGAAGGGTTACTCCTAGGGTTTCAGGAAGTGTTAGGAGGGATAATGGTAGGAGTACAAGGAGGCATAGTGTTAGGAGTACAAGGAGGGATAGTGTTAGGGTTACAAGGAGGGATAGTGTTTGGGCTACATGGAGGGATAATGGTAGGAGTACAAGGAGGGATAGTGTTAGGGGAACAAGGAGGGTTAGTGTTCGGGTTACAAGGAGGGTTAGTGTTAGGAGTACAAGGAGGATTAGTATTCGGAGTACAAAGAGGGTTAGTGTTAGGGGTATAAGGAGGGTTAGTATTCGGGGTACAAGGAGGGTTAGTGTTAGGGGTACAAGGAAGGTTAGTATTCGGGGGACAAGGATGGTTAGTGTTAGGGGTACAAGGAGGATTAGTATTCGGGGGACAAGGATGGTTAGTGTTAGGGGTACAAGGAGGATTAGTATTCGGGGTACAATGAGGGTTAGTGTTAGGGGTACAATGAGGGTTAGGGGTACAAGGATGGTTAGTATTCGGGGTACAAGGAGGGTTAGTATTCGGGGTACAAGGAGGGTTAGTGTTAGGGGTACAAAAGGAAAGAAGGTTGCTATGACTAAGGACCTTTGTGGGCAGAAACGTGCCAGCAAGTCCCTGCTGTTGTTTTTATGCCGCAATGAATAAAGTTTGTACTTGATGAAGATCCCGCGGAGTGCTGGTCCTTTCATTCCTATAGTGTTAGGGGTACCAGGAGGGATAGTGTTATGGTTACAGGTCAGGTTAGTTTTACAGGAATGATTAGTGTTGGTAGGGTTCTCTGTGCGCTGAAACTTTTGGAAAATGAGCAGTGCTTGGACTGAAAGTATTTCGTGAAAATGGTAGAGTGGTTATAGAGTGAATCTTTGGTGGATGCTGTTACAGATTACAGATGGAGACTAACATTCACCATAGTGTGAATATGACACGTGTGGGGATTTCCCATTGAAGAATGTGTAGCATATGTGACTTGATCCAGCAAAACGCAGAATGCAGCGCGGGAATGCGCTCTTCAAATACAGCAAGACACCAGCAGAGTCACGGCAGTAAATTAACGCACAGCAATCAATGGATCAATCATTCGTCACGTTATAAATATGTCCCTTAATCTACATTTAACGGTATTTGCAGTTCGTGCATTGAGATGAACAGAGTGCATTCCTTATCTCCTGCCTGTGGCGGAGCAATCATTATCTATCATATGTAATGGGATGGGCTCAGATAAATGTCACGAAGCTATAAAAAGGCTCCTTGACAACAGTAAACACAAATGTAGATACAAAGTGGCTAATTTATGAAGGGTTCACCCAGCGTATAGCTTGGCGATCGTCCTTCGCGCGCCATTGCTGCCTCTAGATGCAGCCAAGGAGCATAGGAAGTTCCTATGCTCCTCAGCTCCGTCTAGTGGCAGTACTGCCATGTGAACGGCGTCCACCCAGCTATCCACTGGGCGAACCCTTTATAACTCAGCCTCTGTGTGTAAAATGCCTTTACGTGCCCATAGACTTGAGATCACAGCCACCCACCCGGCTCTGTGAGTGCAACCCTAGCCCCACTGGCCCAGAATGTTAGAAAAACAATCGCAATCCCTCTTGTTTCCACTGATAACAGTAGCAGGGGCTATCAAAGATTAAAGCACGCATCCAGCCAAAATGTATTTTTTAGGATGGAGCTGGAAATGGTAAGAACCCTCCTTCATTTTCTAATGTATTTTCTGTAGCCATTGGGGAGATTCTTCATCACTTCCCATGTGGTTAATGACCCAGGAAGGTGGAAACAATGCCTGAAATGGGTGCAGAAACTTAAATTGGAAGATCTCCTAGTTTCCCTACAGCTTCCACCTTGGTCACCTGTAGGGATGAGCTCATTGAGCAACTCCAAAAAAGTAAGTGCCATGGGCACCTCCACCCTTTCACAAGTGGTACGGGCACTCCCTGTTAACCCTAAGGCCTTGTTCACACCAAGCGCGGAGCAGATCGGACCAGAGCAGGTGCAGACCGGATCAAAACTGCGTCCAATGTATTCCTATGGTATTTTGACCTCCAGTTCACATCGCAGCGTGCGGATCCAGACCAGATCCAGACCGGATGAAAAAATGCGGCAAGCCCTATTTTACCTGCTCTGGATCTGGTCTGGAACGCATAAAAAACGCATACAAAATGCAAAAACGCATCAAAAACGCATGCAAGTGCCTGAAAGCCCATGTTAAACGTAAATTTTTTTTTTACCAAAACCGGCCCTAAACGCATCAAAAACGCATCCAAAACGCGTCTAAAACGCGGCACAACCCACCAGCAGACCCTAAATAAGGGGCGGGATGATTGTGCTGACATCATATACCTTATATGGCCATATAGCCATATTAGGTAAATATAATTTACCAAATATAGGCATGTAGCCATATAAGGTAAATGATGTCACTGCACCCTGCCCCATTGCTTAAGTCAAGTTGCAGGCAGAGAATTCCCTGGCAGCAGCTCATTGGGTGGCATGGCAAGAAGCTTCCTTCCATTTTCAGGAGAATCCATTTCTATGTTCAGGAGGAGCTACTTCCATGTACAAGAGAAGCTACTTCCATGTCCAGGAGAAGCTACTTCCATGTCCAGGAGAAGCTACTTCCATGTCCAGCAGAAGCTATTTCCATGTTCAGGAGAAGCTACTTCCATGTTCAGCAGAAGCTACTTCCATGTCCAGCAGAAGCTCCTGTACATGGAAGTAGCTCCTGAACATAGAAATGGATTCTCCTGAAAATGGAAGGAGAAGATACTTCCATGTTCAGCAGAAGCTACTTCCATGTCCAGAAGAAGCTACTTCCATGTTCAGTAGAAGCTACTCCCATGTTCAGGAGGAGCTACTTCCATGTTCAGGAGGAGCTACTTCCATGTTCAGAGGAAGCTACTTCCATGTTCAGGAGAAGCTACTTCCATGTTCAGGAGAAGCTACTCCCATGTTCAGGAGGAGCTCCTTCCAACTTCAGAGGAGCTCAGGTTAGTACCGTTTTTGGTCTGAAACTGAGCTCACCCCTAGTCACTAGGACAGGAAGTGAGATGAAATATTCCAAGCGGGGACACAGATGGCAGTAAAACCCTGACAAAAGTCCTACCATTCTACCACGCCAATGAAACAAAAACACATATTTTGGCTGGAGCTTGGCTTTAAGAGATTGCTGAGAGATACAAAATCCCTCTAAAGCAAACTTGTCATCAGGAAAACCTCACTAAGCAAAACTGGCAAGATGGCAGCGGGTATTGCTGTCCTCTGAATATGCCAACAGTCCGCTCCCAACTTCCCAAATTCTACATAATGCAAGGTGCTGCATGCTATAGTGGTGGGGCCGGCACAGACACATTCCCGGATTGCAAGTTAGCTGCCTGATTACTGCAGAGAAGAGGGAAAAGTTTTCATTGGTTGTATTCCATCATTTCATCAGCTTCTCATTTTAAATGAGTATCCTGCTTTATACTGACACAGAAGTTATACAAAAATGATTCATCTTCAAGCAAGGCAGAATCCCCCTTTAAGACAAGGATAACGCCATTGCTGGGCCACACAATTATTTTTTACCCTCTTTATTTGCGCTGCACAATCCCACATCCTTGTTCCCTTTCGTTTTCCATATGGATCAATTACAGCTACTTCTATCCCCATGAACGCTCTGCCGTGAATACAAAGCGCTGTAAATGAGCTTCAGTGAACATAAAGACACCCGTGGGCATTTATTTCCTCCAAATGCTTAACTAAGTAGATAAAACAGAAGAAAGCACAATCAAAGCAGCATCAGCCGCGGCACATCGAGTACAGTGGGTAGGTTTACCACCGTTAGCATTCGGTATTGCCTAACGGGGTGGCACCCCAGAGGGCCTGTTAGTACTTTTAATGTGGCTTCAAATCTTCTTGGGTGCACCTGAAAGCCCTCTAATCCTGGAAACATGCCATAGCTAAGGGCTTGACTTCTCCGACTTTAGTGTTATAACCCAAAAAGCTATAAAGCTATATTGCCTGATGGATATCTTATACTTCCTATAAAATAGAACTATGGGCAGGCTATGGAAATTCAGCTACTTACATATTTGTAACAAGCAGTTAATACGTTTTACAACAAGCCCACACTGACCTTTGTAGCCACAAGTACTGCGGTGTAATTCATCCTTTAAAATTTAGAGCCAATAAACTTTCTCTTTAGTAACTTAGCTACGGAAGAGGAGAGAGAGTAGAGTGCAGGGATCTGACTTAAAGCAGAACTCCGGGCAAACTTTTTATTAACCCTAAGGGCTTGTTCACCCCTAATCCAGTGCGTACCAGAACGGTTAGTGGCTGGAACGCACTGGATTGCATATTGAAAGTCTCTTGCGTTCTGGGGGCGTGTATGTGCTATTTTTTTGCATCACATTGCTGTGTCACGGGTTCTGTGCGGGCGTTCGGACTGGGTGGCGGAAAGCCTGCTTGCTTAGCCATTGACTTGAATGCACTACCACACCCCCTCCCGAAATGTACAATTACATTTCCCTTATAGAGAGGCTTGTTCTATGCGATCCAGACACTAACCGCACTGGAACGCAATGGATTAGGTGTGAACATGCCCTTAAACTGAGGCTACCCCCCGCACTGCAAGGGATAACTGCTCATTTTGGTCTAGTGAGGAAAATAACAACGGTATACTCACCTGATCCTTGGAGACGATCAGCTGTCACAGAGCTTCCTCCAGCCCGTCCCCTCCTATGCTGCAGTGATGGAATGTCCCTCGGGGTCCTCACATCCTATACACTGTGTATAGAATGTGATGACTCAGGGACCTCAGACTGCTGCAGCGTAGGGGAAGTGAGGCTGAAATGACAGCCAGCTGGCTCTGAGGACTGGGTGAGGATAACTTTGTCTCTTTCCTCCATAGAGTAAAATAAGCAGTTAACCCTTGCAGTGCAGTAGTCCCACTGCCAGGGTTAAGTTTTGGCCGGAGTTCTTCTTTAAAGGACATTGGTGCTTCTCTTGTGGATTTTTAGGATGCATTTTTCCACAATGACTGCAGCTACAGAGGTCAGTGAGAGATCGTTTTAGAGCTCAATTACTGCTTGTTACGAATATGTAAATACCTAAATGTTTATTTCCTGGCCACTTTCTGTCCCCGTGTGTTTGGTAAAAGAGGAAACATGTAGTTAGTCCCCGGCTTAGAAAAGTTCCTTATTGGTCATTGTGGTAATGTGGCCATGCTAACCAATGAACGCTCGCTGCTTACTTTAGGTCTCCAGATCTTTGTTTCAACCATTACAAGGTATAAAAAAGGGAAATGTTGAGTTGATCTGTAATCCTCCCCCAGCAGCAAATACTTACCTTTCCTTTCCTTCCCTCCCATGCTGCTCCAATCAGTGTCAGGAGCTTAAAGAAATACCCAGTACTACTGGGTATGGAGGAGCATGTGACTCACTCCATATGACAGTCCTTGGCCAATCAGCATTGTTACAAAGGAGTCCTTAGCTATGGATAAGCTATGACTTTAGCGACACATAGCTTAAACAGAACTTTCCACTGAGAGAAAATAAAGGTCTGTGCTGCTGGGGTAGGTGGCATTTAAGTGAACCTGTCGCTGTGTCCGGCATGGTTCACGTTAAAGAGGCCCAGGTATACAGGGGCAGATAACAGATCCCTGCCGTCGAGGAGCTTACAATCCAAGGTCCCTATCTCACATGCATACATACAAGGGCCAGTTTAGGCAGGAGCCATTAACCTTCCAGCATGTCTTTGGAGCGTGGGAGGAAACCGGAGTACCCGGAGGAAACCCACACAAGCACAGGGAGAACATGCAAACTCCTTGCAGATAGTGACCTGGCCGGAATATTAACCGGGAACCCCCAGTGCTGCATAAAGTTGTTTTCCCAGTACAAAAAAATAACCTTCACTGTCCCTAAATAACTTCTGCTTTTTCCTATTTTATTGTGTTTCCTTTTAACTACTTTGAAAAATGTTTGAGCAATCAAACAAATTCATAAAATGGTTCGGCTGAGAAAAGGGATATCAATCACAGCATGGAACAGCAACCAAAAGGTAACATTATTAAAAAAAACTGGGGGGGGGGTGTGTGTATGTGCATATACTTACAGTTTAAAAACATAAGACATACCTAAAACTTTGTACAAAAAAATATATACAATTGTTCTCAGAGTACAAAAAAATCTTCAGTGCCCCTAAATGACTTCTGCTTTTTTCCTATTTTGTTTCATTTCTTTTTTACTACTCTGAAGGGTGTTATGAGTAATCGCCCAAATTCATAAAGTGGTTCCGCTATGAAAAGAGATATCAATCACAGCCTGGAAAAATAACCCAAAATGTCAAACTATAAAAACTAAATGATATTTTGGAAAGCAGAGGTGGTTCTTGGACCCTGAATGGCTGCAGGAAATGGGTAAAACATCAACAACAACAGACCTTACACGGGGCAGATCGGGTCCATTCGCGAAGCTAAACTTCATGCATTGTTCTCTTTTTGGTAATTGACCATAAAAGGAGAAATAACACATTTTAATTTTACAGCAACAAAGGGAAATTCCAGTTAACAGCATATTTCCAAACACAAAAGTTCAAACAATATCATTATTGTATTATTGATGATGTTTAACTTAATTATACTTAATGACATTCAAAGTGAATTAAAAGAACAGGAAACCAATTATATAATTATCTGCAGCTCTGCAACCCAACCAGATCTGTTCTCTGTCACCCTCCTCCTTTATCTTATTAGAAGATCTCAGCCTATAAATGTCACTCCGGTAGACTAATTACTGGTCTGTGACAGTTCCCAGATCACAGATTAGCACACACATTGAAGAAGAACTCCGAGCAAAGCTTTTATTAATCCTTGCACCAGAGCTACCCCAGCACTGCGAGGACTCACTGCACAAATGCTGAGGAGGCAGATGAAGGCTGCAGGAATGGAATGGAGGGAAGATAAGTGACACAGGCCACCAGAACAGGGCTGTAGCTACCATGGGGCGAGTGAGGCACTCGCCTCAGGCGCAGCTGAGGGCCGCCCTGGCTGCGCCCCCTTGCACCTCTTGCCATGGATGAGCACAGGGCGCCATTGGCAACAGGGGCCACGGCTACCGCGTTTCCCCGAAAATAAGACCTACCCCGAAAGTAAGACCTAGCCCTATTTTTCAAGATTCCTGTAATATAAGACTTACCCCGAAAATAAGACCTAGTTTGATGGTAGAATGTGAGGGGGAACTTGAAGAGTAGGAGAGATGGTAACAGCCTTCAGGGACATACTGTATTAAGGGGATGACAGGGGACTCCCTCCGGCCAGCGCAGTGACAGGGAGCACTCCAGTACCATACTTCACCAACTGCTTTCCCCCTGAAGGCACTGCTTAATGTAATGGTACTGTACTGTAATGTGTACTGGTAAATGGTACCGTACTTTACCGCGCTGTCCACTGTTTGATGTCCCCACTGCTGCACCCCTGGTACCGCTGTCCCTGATGGCAAAGGAAGCCGGTGCTGTAGAAAGCAAGGCCGCGGTGGCAGAGGGAGCAGAGCTGCATTAGCCGATACTTCCTCTATAGCGCCAGTTACTGTGACAGGTGGAGTGATACCAGATACCTTTGGATTGTTGTACATTTTGTTGCACATTAAAAAAAAATAAGACAGCCCCTGAAATTAAAGACCTAGTGTGTTTTATTGGGGCAAAAAATATATAAGACAGTGTCTTATTTTCGGGGAAACACGGTAGGCAGGAAAAGGGGTGCGGCACAGCCCCCCCCCACACACACACACATACATTACTAGACATGTGCAAAGACTAAAAATTTGTTTCGGGAGAAATGAACGGAAACTAAAAATGTTTTCTTTAGTTTCGTCAAATGAAACACATTTTTATGCTATTTTGGCCACCAGTGCATTCTGCGCAAGCGATCCGCCTGAGAGCATGACGTCACATACCGCACATGTCTGTTGGGGGGCATAATTTTCTGTTCTTGCCTTGGGTGCAAAAGGAGCTAGCTACGGCTCTGCGCCAGAAAGTTGAGTATAATAACTCTTCTCTTGCAGGGGACCTTTAATTCAGGATTGTATTCCCAGGGCCGGTGCTAGACTATTTTGCGCCCTAGGCAAGACCAGCTACTGCACCCCCTAGCCCCCCTCCTGTGGCACAACCCCCAACCCCCCCCCCGTGGGTGGCCCCATTCTCCTGCTGGATAGCTTCCACAGGAAACAGGTAGATGTAATTTAATTTGAAATAGCCAATAGCAGACTGTCAATCGAAAACCCACCCACTGAGCAGAGGAGCGAGAGAAAGTTGCCTCTCAGTTCCGCTTCTCTGCTCAGTGGGTGGGTGCCATAGCCAGCCTGCTATTGGCTTTTGCAATTTGAAATAGACGGGGGGTGCCATGGGGAGGGGGGGTGAGTGATCAAGGCTGCGCCCTAGGCGGCTGCCTAGTTTCACTAGTGGCAGCACCGGCCCTGTGTATTCCACTGTGCCAGGTTTGCCAATCTCCACTAAGAAGTGGTATTTTATTTTAGCTGGGCTCTAGGCTGACTCAATTGCCATTGCATATAATTTCCGGAGTCTTTTGCCAACATTAGACAAAGCGTACTCCAGTTTGCATCAAACTAGAGCTGCAGCTAACGATTATTTTCAAAATCGATTATAATCGATTATGTCGATTAGTTGTTGCAGCCCTACATCAAACATCCAAAAAGTGTAAGAAATACTCCTGCCTGTGATTGAACATTTCAAGCAAAGTTCAGCTCGCTGCACCACACGCCACTTCTTTGTTGAAATAGTTTGTGTCCCCTCCCCCTCCTTCAAGACCATTACGAAGGTGCCATTCTCTTATAACTGAGCCACTTAGTTACTTGTTTAGTCTACATCATAGATGATCCGCTGGGAGAAAATTAACCATCATCTGGCTTTGCAGTGCCCACAGCATTCTGCTTAGATTAAGGACTAAGGGCTTAGTCACACTAGATGCAGTGCGTTCCGGCCCGATTCTGGCCAGAACGCACTGCATCGCATTGCGGCTGGCTCACTTTTTAGTGGGGTAGGAGGGGGCGTGGCGGGCCATTCAAGTGAATGGCGCCGTAGCCACGCCTTCCGGCCGCAATGCGATCCGCCGCACGGGATCGCAAGGCACATTGTGCCTGCGGTCCGAACCTGTGCGGTGCAATAAAAATGCTACAAGCACTATTTTGATCGCACCGCACAGGGCCGGACGGCAGGCACAATGTGCCTTGCGATCCCGTGCGGCGGATCGCATTGCGGCCGGAAGGCGTGGCTACGGCGCCATTCACTTGAATGGCCCGCCACGCCCCCTCCTACCCCACTAAAAAGTGAGCCGGCCACAATGCGAGGCAGTGCGTTCCGGCCAAAATCGGGCCATAACGCACTGCATCTAGTGTGACTGAGCCCTAAGGGCCCATTCACACCACATGCAGATCATCTCCAGACCAGATTGTTTCCGGACCCAAAATGCATCCTAGTGTATCCCTATGCTATTTCTGGCCTCTGTTCACACCAGCGCAGCCCGTTCCAGGCCAGATCAGAAAAATACTGCATGTCTCATTTTGTCTGGTCTGGAATGCACTGGAAATGTTGGCAGGTTCACACCATTTTCCGGACCAGATCTGGACCGGAAAATGGTGTGAATCTTTAGTGGTAGGCATCCTCGGCACTCCAGCTCTGGTGAAACTACAAATTCCATCATGTATTTGCCTCTGGGAGTCATGTTTGTGGCTGTCAGAGCCTTGCAATGCCTCACTTGACTTGTAGCTCCACAACAGCTGGGGTGCTGAGGTTGCCTGCATCTGATTTACACAAAAACCCAGAAGAGACAGGGAATGGGAAGGGCAGAGGGATCCGGATCCATACAAGGGCCATTGTTGCAGAGCAGGTTATCAGCGGATTGAATGGCAACCAAAACCCGGCGTCTGATTGGTTACTATAGACGACACCTACACGTTCCATGCCTCGAGCTTTATATGAGTCAACGCCACGTGCTCAGAGAGCGAACGCCACTGACACAGCCTGACATCCCTATAAAGAGGATCAATGACCTGATAAGGAATCAGATCTATAATCTAGGCAAAGCGATTTAATCATTACTGCTTTTTTATTGCCAGGGATACCAGTGACATCGCACACGCACAGCGCACGCAGAGGCTGAAACCTCATAAAAAGGGCCACAGATGTTATGATTTTTAGGCAACTGCAACTTTCAACTGGAATAATGACCCAACTTATCCAGGCGACTTACCGCCAACAATCCACCTGTTGCAGGAACGCACGCAATGCCGCAACAAGCGGCAAACCAACAGGAGATTTATTCTGAATGCCACCCTAATGCACTATGGTAACACACATGCGTTGCAGCACACATGCTAATGTACCATAGTGAGTTACATATGTTGTGGCACTTGCAATATTTGGGACTATACACTGTACATATATATATATTTTTTTTATATTATAATATTGATCTAAGAATATCCAATTTGCTTAAGGGGTTAACCCTTTACAAGGTTTTATTTTCCTTACGGTGGTTTACCAGAGTCTGGGTTCAGGTTTCTGCATATTTTTTTAAGTGCATTTGTGTCTTTTGGTCAGACTTCATGGACACGCGTCCAAGCAATCCATGTAACTTTATCCAATCCCAACCGCCTAGATGTTCAGACTTCTATAAGGTTCTAATCTCAGCAATACATACAATTCAGATTGTGACGTATGTGGCCAGCTTAAAAGAACAAAAGAATAAACGTCCTCCTATTCTATAAGCCAATGCCCCCCCGCAAACACGTGTTACGTCCGTGTAAATGCGTCCTTGTTGGTATGCGTTGTGTGGGGGCAGTGAGATGCGTTGTTGATACTATTTAATATTTGTTACAATTTAACTTTATTAACAGCTCACAAACTGACATTTCATCCACCTCTTCACACAGATGTTGCGATGCGTGATGCCGCTGCATCATAATTCTCAATGATATCACCTTTTTACACAGTACCGATGTACCTAGAATACAACGCCTGCTGGACCAACTGGACCAACTGTCATCGTTATTGGTATTCCTTCAGCATGACATATAAATGCCTAGTAGCATGTGCTGCATAAAAAATGCAACCTGTCCTGTTACAGTTCACACCAATGCATTGGTGTGAACTGCAACAATAGGACATGAATCAGCAGCGAGCCGGGCCATACAGTACAGAGCCGGCTTCATGGGCAATCAAGAAGCCAGGCAGCGGTTATTGACACACCGCCTGGCTTCCTGATTACCTGGGAAGCCGATTCCATGCTAACGGAAGAACCGATACCGGTACTCAGTATCGGCAAATACCGATATATAAATATCGGAACTCAATACCGAAAAACCGGTATCGGTGCATCCCTAGTAAAAACAAAAGTTCAGCTGCTGTAGAACCTCTTGGGAGCACTTGGGGTCCTTCCTGGGATTTCTGCACAGCTCTATCAATACTTCTCAGAATGTACAATCAGATGGTGAGATGTGAAGCAGCATAAAGTGACACTAAACTCAGGAGTGATAGCCCATTCACACCAGGGTGGTTGCGGATCAGTGCGGTTACCGCGCTGATTTCAAAAGGGAGGTTTCGGGAGTTTTTAATTGCGTTTGAGAGCTGAAACGCAATTTAAAACGCTCAGCGCGGTTCCATTGAAAGCTGTATGGAAACCGCACTGCTCAGCGTGGCAAAAATAGCTCAGGGAGCAGTTCGGGCGGGGGGCGGTTCGGATCGAGTGGTCGCCTGAACGATCCCCATAGCAATGTATGGGATCGCTCATATCGGCCGATCCGCACGGCCAAACCGCCCCGGTAAAGTAGCGGTGACTACTTTACAACACACACACAGTGCCCATGGGGAACAAAAGTAGCCCCCCCTCCAGAAGGAAGGACAGTGTCAGCACCAATTCAGAGATGATTTGAGGATCTACAGCCGAGTGATACACAAATAAGATACATTTATGTTAATAGTTAAGGGACTTGAATGTGTTTTTAAGGTTTAACTCCTGAGTTTAGTGTCACTTTCAATAAAAACAAAACAAACAAAAAATGTTCCTAATGGGTTCAAACCTTCCCAGGACAGAAAGTTTAAGGTTTTCTAGAAATCATTCACAATAGTTGACTTCTTTAATTACAGGTTGTATAAACCAGCTGCTGCGGAACCTCTTGGGAGCACTTGGGATCCCTCCTTGGATTCTGCAAAGCTCTATCCAGTAAAGTACACTCAGATAGTGGTGTGTGAACCAGTTCAAACAAATAAATATGATCCTATATGTTTCCTAAAGGTGGCCATACACTTTACCACCATCGCAAGACCTTAGTCTTGCGATGGTTGTACAGTACTTAAAAAAAGTACGATCTGCCCATCTTGGACAGGCAGATCGTACTTGCGATGACTGCAATGAGGGGCGGGCTTGCAAGGACGGCAAACGGGCAGTGTGCGCATGCGCACACCGGCCCGTTCGGCAGTTGTCGAACAAGCAGGCCACTCACTCGCCGAGAATCGTACGATTCCCGGCGGGTTTTCCAGCCTGCTTGTTCGATGGAAGACGTGCGACCGTACAGTAGAAACGGT
>NW_017306385.1:522130-540767 GCF_000935625.1 Nanorana parkeri | reverse complement strand
CAGTTGTCGAACAAGCAGGCCACTCACTCGCCGAGAATCGTACGATTCCCGGCGGGTTTTCCAGCCTGCTTGTTCGATGGAAGACGCGCGACCGTACAGTAGAAACGGTCGCACGCCTTCCATACACTGTACGAGTGTTTGGGCACCTTAAGACTGGGATTCTGACGTTTTCTAGAAATCATTCTTTATAATTGACTCATTTTATTGAAGGTTTCATAAATCAGCTGCTGCAGAACCTCTTGGAAATATTCGGGATCCTTCCTGAGATTTCTGAACAGCTCTCTCCAGTTGTGTACAATCAGATGGTGGCATGTGAAGCAGTTTAAATAGAGCCAAATAAAAATGTTTCTAAATGTTTGGTCTGACGTTTTCTAGAAATCATTCTTTATAATTGACTCATTTCATTACAGATTTCATACATCGGCTGCTGCAGAACTTCTTGGGAGCACTCAGGTGTCACTTTGCCATGGCACAGACTGTCTGCAAGGCTGACATCAGACGGGCGACTCTGCCGCTCGCGACCTTGCCACTGGTGGCTTCTTGAAATTGGCGGTGGTAGGATGGCTCAGTCTCCATTCACACAGAGGCATTTTTACACACCCAAAACGTAAAAAAAACAATGGATTCCTATAGGGCTCATTGGCATTGCACGTTCGTACGCATGCACAAAAACGTGCAACGCAGGGAAAAGTACATGTACGATTTTTTGGCGTTCTGTCCCCAACAGTGTCATGTGACAGTCTTTCTAAAACAATGCAGACAAATGCTTTTGGGAGAGTGGTGGAACGCCGGGGCCCAGCCCTAGCTGCAACCGCTGCAACACTGGTAGTTCTGCCATTGACTCCAAGCTGTAGAGGAACTACGAATCCCAGCAATACATTATACAGCAATGCAGAATACCACCAGTGATAGAGGAACTACAAATCCCAGCAATACATTATACAGCAATGCAGAATACCACCAGCTAGAGAGGACTACAAATCCCAGCAATACATTATACAGCAATGCAGAATACCACCAGCTAGAGAGGACTACAAATCCCAGCAATACATTATACAGCAATGCAGAATGCCACTACCAATAGTGAACTATAAATCCCAGCAATACATTATACAGCAATGCAGAATACCACCAGTGATAGAGGACTACAAATCTCAGCAATTCATTATACAGCAATGCAGAATACCACCAGTGATAGAGGACTACAAATCTCAGCAATTCATTATACAGCAATGCAGAATACCACCAGTGATAGAGGACTACAAATCTCAGCAATTCATTATACAGCAATGCAGAATACCACCAGCGACAGAGGACTGCAAATCTCAGCAATTCATTATACAGCAATGCAGAATACCACCAGCGATAGAGGACTACAAATCTCAGCAATACATCATACAGAACAATCTGAAGCTACATTCACTGTGTTGCTCACCAGGGAATTGTTCCCTTTGTAGATGAGGCAGTGAGATGTAATTCTCGTCTGTAGTGAATGAGATTCTGCAGCGTTCAGGCCAGCGGCGGAGCGATATCTCCCCATATCGAACTACAGAAGGAGCGATTCCATTCACAGTGCCCCCCTCCCCCACACCCTTTTCTTTAATGAGATTTGCTAAGAGATTCATGCTTCTATGTAACCACTAACTGGCTGATTCCCCAGGGACAGGGATTTGTAGCTCAGTCTGTTAGTGTTTGAGTTTCAACATCGTTCAATGCCGGTTAGAAGCTCGCCAGCGGCAATTGCTCTTCATTCACCTCAATGGGCTTAGCTATGAATCACTGATACGAGAGCGATTTGTAGCAGAACGCAGCAGCCCAATGCTGTAGAACTAGTTCAGGTTGTGGCAGCGACAGATCGATTCTCGGCAACAAATCACCAGCAACTCAAGAAATCAAATCACCAGCTACCAACCGCGGGCATTAGTGATTTATAGCAGTGACTAAACTCTGCTACAAAACTGTCTGTCTGACATCGGCCTAAGACTTGCCCGGTGCCATGGCAGAGGTTGTCCATGGGCAGCATGCTGGATAAGACTTTGCCAATGCCATGGCACAGGTTGTCCATGGGCAGCACGCTGGATAAGACTGTGCCAATGCCATGGCAGAGGTTTCCATGGGCAGCACGCTGAATAAGACTTTGCCAATGCCATGGCACAGGTTGTCCATGGGCAGCACGCTGAATAAGACCTGCCCATTGCCATGGCAGAGGTTTCCATGGGCAGCACGCCTAATAAGACTTTGCCAATGCCATGGCACAGGTTGTACATGGGCAGCACGCTGAATATTTTTTTTTGCCATCGCAGCAGGTAGTCTGCAGGCAACATGCCACTTAAAACTTTGCCAATGCCATGGCATAGGTTGTCCTTGGGCAGGATGCTGAATAAGACTTTGTCACACCAGCCGGCCAACACGGACTGCAAGGGGTTAATGGAGGGGGGTGCTACATTCATTGAGAAAACCGAACGGCCAGCGGAGGCGGCGGTGGTGAGACAGCGACATCGTGTGGTGGATTATCGGTACTGCAGCGCCGCCGAAGTGTGAGCGGTCAAAGCGCTAACTAACCACAAATGTCCGCACTGCACTATCAATTGGTCAATATAAAGATGTGTCTCTATATAGGAACTGTGCAGAGAAAAGATGTGTCTCAATATGTAAATCCTATAAAGTAAAGATGTATCTCTCTATATAAATTCTATAATGTAAAGACCTATCTCTCTCTCTCTCTATATATATAAAACGTATCTCTATATATATGGATTCTATAAAGTAAAGACGTATCCCTATATATGAATCCTATAAAGTAAAGACGTGTATCTCTATATATGAATCCTATAAAGTAAAGACGTATCTCCAGAGCTGGATTTCCCACAAGGCCCGGCCTTGGGGCAGCAGAGAGTTGAGGGGCAGCAGGGGTGTGGAATTCCTATCTCCCGAATCCTGTGACATGCAGTTCCGGGTGCCGGGTGGGTCGTTGTTTTCTACATTTAGCCCTGCTTTGGGCAAGCAGGGATAATTGTATAGCAGGGCTTGCCACTTGTTTTGTACAAGTGATCTCGGTGATGTCGCCAAGTTCAATTGTATGCAGCCTGAATACAGGGGGGCGCATTGAGGAACCTGGCATTGGGGCAGCAGAGAGAGTAAATCCGGCTATGCGTATCTCTATATATGAATCCTATAAAGTAAAGACTTGTTATCTCTATATATGAATTCTATAAACTAAAGACATAGCTATATATACATTCTATAAAGTAAAGAGTTGGGATAATTCCGAGACATGGGAGAGACTAGAGAGAAGTCCTGGAGGCGAGCATGGGAGGAGTTGACGAGGGAGCTGGAAAGCAGGAAGTCTTTTGAAGAGCTAAGGGGACGGTTAGTATGATATTTTGAGTCAAGGTTTGAGATATATCCAGGGTCAGAGTTGTGGATGGCTTTGTAAGTCGTTGTTAATATTTTAAATTTTGGGCTATTGGAAGCCATTGCAGGGATTGGCAGAGGGGGGTGGGGGTGGACGCCAGTTAAGGGATTGGCAGAGGGGGGTTGCAGACACTGAGCAGTTGGTTAGGTGGATGAGTCTAGCAGCTGCATTCATGATAGACTGAAGGGGGAATAGCCTGTGTAGAGGTAGGCCAATGGGACAGGAATCAATGAAAAAAGCACTTTTACAAAATACCGTTTTTAAAGGAGCAGTGGTTTTAACATGACTTAAAGTGAAACAATAAAAATGAAAATGCCTTTGAATATCGGGCCTGGGGGGGGCCCCTTAACCTGCCTGTAAAATGGCAAATCTGTACGATGTATAGAACCTGCTGCAGCAAAAATGACATTTATAAAGAAAAAAATGACATTTAAATTGCCGGTAATTGGTTTTCCTTTAATCTTGTAAACAACTGCTTAGGGCGGCAGCCTGTATGAAGAGGACACATTTCAGGACACTCGGAACAAGGTTAGAGATTTTTTGGATAAAGTCTGGTGTCTCTTTTCCAGATGTTGGATGAAAGTTACAAATAATGCTTTAAAATCGGGCCTTGGCGGTGCTTTCACACCGTAACCCTTCAGAGTTATTCTGGACGAGTGTAGGATTGGACCCGGCTCTAAAAATTCAAATTATATATACCTGTCACACACCTGTCTTCTTGCTGGCCTTTCAGACATGCTGGGGGGCTTATTATAAAATTTTATTAGAGAATGTGGGATGGGAAATTGGTGCTTGGGTGCAATTCTTTATCACATGTGGTGCTTGGTGCACTATAATCTGTTGTACAATGGCTAATTATAATAAAAAAAAGAAAGAAATTAAAAAAGAAAAAAAAACGGAAACACCTGTGACACGGAAGGGGGTACAGCAATGAGGCAGCAAAAGAACCTGCTGCTGAAAAAAAAAAAAAATAATAAAAGAGAATTTAAAAAAGAAAAAAAAATGAGAACACCAGTGACGCAGGAGAAACACCAGTGACGGCACTGACACGCACACACAAAAAAAAAAGACAGCGAATATACAGCACAGGAAATAATACTATATACAGTACAGAGTACTGTATATAGCATTAAATGTTGTATAAAGAACTGACACTTCACTACACTGACACCAGTTAGCTTTCACTTCACTGCACTACACAATACTGCACTGCACAACACTGCACTACACAACACTGCACTGCACTATACTGCACTGCACTACACTATATTGCACTGCACTATACTGCACTGCACTACACTCTATTTTTTACTCCAGCAACACACTACATAAGCCTGCGGTGTAAGCAGCCTTATATAGTGAGGGGCTGGAACTTAGCTGTGAGCCATGATTGGACAAAGTCATCATTACTTTTGCCCAATCATGGCTCTTACAAAGCCCTGTGCCGTGATTGGGCAAAGTGCTTTACCCAATCAGGGCAGTGTGTTGTGCGGCGTTCGGCAGGCAAACAGCCCACTGAACGCCCTGGCAGTTTGCTCCCAACTGAAGATCTGAAGAATCTTGAATGGCTGATGGGGCGGGCGCATGCGCAGTAGAGATCTTTGGCGGGGAGAAGAGGAGAGGCACGGTGGCGTCACAAGGGGGGTGTGGCCTGCACCCAGGTGACACCAGTGGAGGAGGTGACACCAAAATAACTGACAGTCATTTTGGTGTCACCTCCCTCTGAAAAGTCGGGCACTCGGTCATGAACCGAGCGCCTAACTGTTTCGGGAGAGAGGAGGGGACCCAGCGGCATACCTCATCCCGCCGGGTGACTGTATCCTCCTCTCTCTGCCGGCGTCCATCACCAAGATGGCCGCCGGCAGGTATCAATAAAATCGCTGCGCATGCACGGTGACGTCATGGGTGACACCCAGCCTCAGGACGCCCCTAGAGAGACACAGTGTAAGTCAATGCACGCAGCAGGAAGCATGCACGTCGGACAGACACCGTGGGACCCGAGGACTCTGCGCTGAATCAGAGAGCGGCGCCAGCGCTGGAGGGATTGCTGAATACAAGTGGAAGGAAGAAGATGATTGGATCAAGAGGCATCTTTTAAGGTAAGTCCTTAAAGCAGCATGGGGGGGGGGGGGGTATTGTGACTTTAATGTCACTTTAACACACTGTCACCCATTTAGGGTTTTCATGTATTTTAAGGTAAACACTTCAAACAAAACGCACGCTGGCTGTGAACACGCCGCACATTCCCTCCACACGGGTCTCATTTTTCTAGAGTGGATTTCATGGGCTGTGATCATTTTATAAACTGACCGACTTTGTGGAGTAACCACAAGCTGAACTATGAAACAGTCCTGCGTGTTCTGTCCTGAGCCGCGAGGAACGGCAATAAGAAATGTCTATGAAAGTCAACATTTACTTAACGTGCCCTTTTCCCGCTGGAATGTCCTCACTCTCCGGGGAATCGCTGTGTCGGCTCAAATAGATTTTTTATTCTTACTTTTAATTCATTTTTGCTCATATCCAATGGAATAAAAACATTACATTTTATATTCATTAAACCCACACTGAGAATTAAAGTAGAATTGAAGATTTAATTTTTTTAGCTCATAAACATTTCCAGCTTTGTGGGTGGAACACATCTGAAATGCATGTTAAAGCGACACTAAACTCAGGAGAATTAATTGGTGCAGAGTACAGCGCTAAAAGCCTCACGGTGTTACATCCAAACAAGTGGTGTTGGATTGAGAAATGTGATAAAGTATCAAACTTAGTGTAAATAATAAAGTATCTAAAATATCTCTGTGTAAGGGAAACACTTATGAAAGTTTTTTAAACTGTGACAGTATATGCATATGTGCAAAAATAACAAATTCAATTCAACCAAACAGGATATCTGTCTAAACCTCTCACCGGGATGGAAGCCGCAGCTCACCGTCCAGACTTGAGATGTTACTAAGCCTTGTACTTCACCGGGATGGAAGCCGCTGCTCACCGTCCAGACTTGAGATGTTACTAAGCCGTGTACTACACCAGGATGGGAGCCGCAGCACGCCGTCTTAGTTTCTCTTCAAAGGCCGCCTGAATATTGTATTTATCTCCCGATTTAGACCAGGAAGAAAAAGAGCAATACGCTCATAGTGCATCAAATGAGAAGTTTATTGAATAAAACAGCGCTTAGATTTTTTTTTATCAGACTAGCAGTATGACGTAAATGCAGACCCACCCGGACGCGTTTCGTCGTAGAGACATTATCAATGGATGGTAGGTCTTCCATCTAAACTCAGGGGGTAAATCCTAAAAATACAATAAAGTATCTTAAAAGAGAACTGTGAGGTGAAAGATTTCCACTCATCCTCATAGTTAGAGCCGACCTGTGACAAAGAAGCTGTCACGGGTCGGCTCTATCGATCGGGAAGTGAGCAGAAACATGCCGCCGATCCGCTCACTTCCCGATCGTCTCCCTGCAGTGAGAGGTGACTGCCAGTCATCACCCCACGCACAGATTCCCCCCTCTCGGATCCTGCAGCACTGACTGGAGGAACGGACGGAGAGGGGGTGGGCACAGCTGGCTCTGCCTGTAGATAGGCAGAGCCAGCTGCCACTCACACAGTATTGTCGGGTTCTATCCCGGCTGTGGAGCTCTCAATATATAGCAGAAAATAGCCCGCTATATACTGGGCTTTGGGGACACGGGAGAAGGTTAGTATATGTCCTCCTGTGACTAGAGGGGGGGACCGATTTGGGGAAGAGGGGGCGTAGAGCCTGAAGTCGGACTTTAAGGCTCATTTTATCTTCTCCTCTTCCAGATAAAGGAAAAATGTGGAACATTTACAGACATAAAATAAAAAAGGTAAAATAAGGTATACAGTATAAAAAATATGCACGAGCGTGTGAAAGTCCTCTTCAAGAATTTCTGGATTTTTACTCCTCTGTAGACGTAGAAATGAAAAGTCTGATTTCCTGTTGCCTATAAGTAATCCCATTTCCATCATGACTGTTGGTAAAAAATATCCCAGATTATCCGCAGGAAGTGACATCAAAGGGCGAGACATGAGCCTGGCGGCATCGAAATGGCATTCATGCCGGCGTCTGATATGCCGCCAGTATGACAGGAATGCAGAGCGCTATAAGGAGGCCGTAATCCCGAGTCTTATTGTATACTAAGAAATGTACAAAGTATAGAGGGGGACGGAATGTTCAGACGAAGGATTTCCTGGCAGAACCTCATTGTGATGGTCAGATTCATTTGCTCAGGTAGACCTTAGCACAGGGGTAGGCAACCTCGGCATTCTAGCTGTGGTGAAACAACAAATGCCATCAGACTTCTGCCTCTGGGAGTCATGCCTGTGGCTGTCAGTCTTGCAATGCTTCATGGGATGTGTAGTTCAACAACAGCTGGAGTGCCGAGGTTGCCTACACATGCCTTAGTGCTTGCAATGACACAATATCGACCACGGCTTGGCAGAGCTAACAGAGCCACTAAGTCCCTGTGCACACCTAGACGTTCCGTGAACACGCGCCAAACACGGGAAAAAACATGCGCTTTGATGCGTGTTCATGTGACGTGTCGAAGACAGGCAACATGCTTGCAGTGCCATTACTAGTTAATGGCACCCCAGACATGGCCGGGGAAACGTGCATCTTTCATCAAAACACGTGCATAAAAAAACGCGGGACGTCTGTAGCAGAATTTGCGACATGAGCTACTTTCCCACGTTTGTTTTTCATACCTCAGTCCCCATTCACAACTACGCGTTCCATAAACACGTAGCGAACGTGCACAAATTTTCAGCAAAAAGATGCAATGCACCTGCGGTGCCATTACTTGTAAATTGTGCCCCAAACATGTTCGGAAAAATCTGTTTTGTTCTCGCATGTTAGTGCGCATTAAACTCAGACGGGTGGGGAAAAAACACGGAAAGCATGTCACAGATTTTGCCACAGTAGCTACTTTTCCTGCGTTTAGCGGCACCAATTGACATCAAAGGGGATGCACCAATATTTTTTTTCCGGTACTCGCCGTTACCGAATACCGATACTGGAAGTCCCATGAAGGAAGCCATTGGGTGTGTAATGACTCGCCACCAGTCATCCTGATTGGCTGGGAAGCCGTCTCCATGCTCCCTCATCACCAGGTCACAAGGAAGCATGGAGCCAGCTTCCGACCAATCAGGAAGCCGGGCAGTGAGTCATTACATGCCAACCGGCTTCCTGATTGGGCGGCAAGCCAGCTCTATGCTTCCTCGTCACTAAGTGACGATCGAGCATGGAGCCGGCTTCCCAGGTAAACAGGAAGGGGGCAAGGAAGCCAATCAGGAAGCCGGACGGTGTGTAATGACTCACCGCCCGGCTTGCTGATACCTAAAGTTCCGGAATTGGGACAAGTATTGGGAGCATTTAGACGAGTACTCGGTCAAATACTCGGTATTGGCACATATGCATCCCTAGCGCCTAGTGCAAGGAGAAAGTTCTATCTATTGCACCACTTTGCTGCAGCTTTCATTTCTCCTTCACTTCCTGTCTCAGTGACACCCTGTCAGATGATCTTCCTGCTCTGCCCGTAACTCAAAATAAAAAAAACTAAAGATTTGGATAGAGTTGGGCTTTACATTGTGGCATGACTGGGCAGAGGGCCCTTCACTGGGTATACTGGTACGACGATGCGTCTAAGCAGGCACGGCTACGTTTGCGTTAGAGAAACATATAATTCCATGCAGCTGCCGAAAATTCATCTTAATAAAAGTTCATTCCAATCGTAGTCACTCGCCGTGACATTGACACCCGGCAACCGCAGCAGATAATACACTCTGCCTTTATTCTGAGAAGACAAAAGCACGGAGCGGGGTGTGGGAGGTGTTAGGACGCTGTTTCCCGAATGAACATTAAAAAAACATAAATCAACATTAACGCTGGAAACAGATCTGAGAAAGAAACTTTCCATACTTCCTCATCCTGGGGTAGGTAAACATGTTGCAGAGTGCCTGTGCTGTACTTGGCACACTCCAGGCTGATGGACGCCAGCAGAGAGAGGAGGAGATGTTCACCCGGCGGGATAAGGTATGCCATCGGGTCCCTTCCTCTCTCATGACACTCTCAGGCTCTCGGTCCATGACAGAGTGCCGGACTTTTCAGAGGGGGTGACACCAAAATGACTATCAGTCCAATCAGGGGCTTCCCGAGGCCGTGTGTCACCCAGAGCAGATATCGGGTGACACCCCGCCATGATGCCATCACATTATGTTACGTCACCATGTGCATGCGCGATGACGTCATCTTCTTGATACTTGCCACCAAGGTGGCCGCCGGCAGAGAGAGGAGGGCACATTCTCCCCTTCTCTCTCTCCTGCAGCTTTCAGGTTCTCGGTCCCTGACTGAGTGCCCGACTTTACAGAGGAAGTGACACCAAAATGACTGTCAGTCATTTTGGTGTCACCCCTCAAATGGCGTCACCCGTGTGCGGGTCGTACCCCCCTTGTGACGCCACTGAGTATCACTGGGTGATATCACCCCCCCTAGTAAATGGCCGCCAGACCCAAGCACTGCATTAGGTGGGGGCATCTCTGCCATGCCCAGAGGCATTGGGTATCTTACGCACGCAGCCACACAAGAAGGAATGGCAGGGGAGCACCATGAATGTTAGTATACGGTGGTTGGGGGTGGACTTTAAATAGACCCTGAATGGGCAAGTTAACAGGGTCTCTTCAACACTCATTGAAAAGATTATGTACATGTTGTGACACATGCAGGTATAAGAAACATGGCCGACACTAAAGACTTTTTTTGAACTGTAGATTCTGACACTTTCCATAAAGTTCTACAAGGACGTTCATGTTGTACAGATCTGGGGCCACAACTCTAATTGCTCTGGCCATCAGGACGGACAGGCCCCCACCTCCCCACGGAGTATTGACATGATAGATCAGTATTTGCACAGCCTGTCATTATGCTACTGATCTGTCACTGAGGAATTCAATTGCTAGTGTGCTAAATGGGCGACATCTGTTGGAGTGGCAGAGCCAGGCTGTCCTGCAGCCATCGAGATTCGCAGCCATCGTTTGACATTTCTTAAAAGTCCACGCAGACAGTTGATTCCTCTTCATCTGGGAGAATTGCTCCGCTGTGCGGCAGAATGAGAGGGGAGGTGAGAGGATGAAAGGGTTAGTGACATGTAATTGAAGGGAAGGTTACCTTTAAATACCAGGTACTCAGCAGACAGTATAGCTGAGTGAAATGAATGTTTTCTTTAAAGAGACGGTAGCACCAGAATATGGGGAAATGGCATTGAGCATGGAGTTTGCATGTTCTCCTGGGTACTCCGGTTTCCTGCCACACAGTAAAGACATGATGATAAGTTAAAGCCTATTTCTGGGAAAAAAAGAGTGCAAGGGTTAACTGCTCAATTAAGAAAATCCTTTACACAGCTCCTCTAGGCGCAATGAGCAGTCATCCATTGTAGGGCTGTGGTAGCCCGCCTGCCCGGGTAGTTTTTATTTTCCTGGAGATAGGCTGTCTAAATTGGCTCTAGTATGTCTATGCATGTGAGATAGGGACCTTAGAGCAGAGGTGGGGAATCTCTGGCCCCCCCAGCTGTGGTGAAACTACAAATCCCATGATGCATCTGTCTGTGGGAATCATGACTTTGGCTGTGAGAATCTTGCAATGCCTCGTGGGATTTGCAGTTTCACCACAACTGGGGGGCCCGAGGTTCCCCACCCCTGCTTTAGAGTGTAAGCTCCTTGAGTGTAGGGACTGATGTGAATTGCATATATAAATACCTGTAATAAATAAATAAATAAATATAACAAAGCAGAAACCCTAAATGTCCTAAACCTCTGACCTTTCCCTAACTGATAATTAAACTCCAACACTTAACTATCTTCCGCCCAAACCTTAAAGCAGAACTCTGGGCAAAAGTGTTCTTAACCCTTGCAGTGAGACTACTCAGGCACTGCAAGGGTTAACTGTTCATTTTTGTCTAAATGCTAAAAATATACCCACCCCATCCTCAGAGCTGGCTTGGACTTAGTCCGGCCACTCCAGCTTCGCGCCCCTCTGCTGGTGTAAGGATCCTTGATTCATCACGTTAGGGTTAGCAGATCGTTCTCCCAGCGAATGTAAGAAAAAAAATGGCGTGCGGTCCCCCTCCCGATCCATACCAGACTCTTTAGGTATGGTAGGAAAGTTATGAGGGACCCCAAGTTAAAAAGTAAAAAAAGAAGTGCGTGGGGTTCCCCACAAAAGCCATATCAGGCCCTTTGGGGGGGACGCGGGGTCCCCCCTAAAATATGCAGTCGGTTCGGTTGAGCTGCTCGGCTGCCTGCGGCCGCTGTAGGGCCATTGTAAATAGTGAATAGGTTCGGCTGAACTGAAGGGCTCCGGCAGCCGAAAAAGAGCCGAAGAATCAGCCGAAGCAAAGGGCTATATACTTCGGCTCAATAGTGAATAACCCTCTTAATGTGCCAAAACGAAACTTCACCAAAACTTAAAAAGAGCATTCTGAGACTCAAAGGGATTTAGGAATAATAAGGTCTGGGGACTCAAGTGGTGAAAGCTGCAACTTTTTTTACCCCGGGGGGAACACTGGTATTAATGTTCAGGTCCATCGGGGTCAATAGGAAGTATGCTCCTTACATTGGTGATCAGTAGGAAGAATGCTCCTTACATTGGTGGTCATTGGGAAGAATACTCCTTACATTGGTGGTCAGTGGAAGTAATGTTCCTTACATTGGTGGTCAGTGGGAAGAATGTTCCTTACATTGGTGGTCAGTAGGAAGAATGCTCCTTACATTGGTGATCAGTAGGAAGAATGCTCCTTACATTGGTGGTCATTGGGAAGAATACTCCTTACATTGGTGGTCAGTGGAAGTAATGTTCCTTACATTGGTGGTCAGTGGGAAGAATGTTCCTTACATTGGTGGTCAGTGGGGAGAATGTTCCTTACATTGGTGGTCAGTGGGAAGAATGCTCCTTACATTGGTGGTCAGTGGGAAGAATGTTCCTTACATTGATGATCAGTAGGAAGAATGCTCCTTACATGGGTGGTCAGGGGAAGTAATGTTCCTTACATGGGTGGTCAGTGAGAAGAATGCTCCTTACATGGGTGGTCAGTGGAAGTAATGCTCCTTACATTGATGGTCACTCGAAAGAATGCTCTTTACATTGGTGGTTAATGGGAAGAATGCCACCTTTAGGCCTTGTTCACACCAAGTGCGGAGCAGATCCAGAGCAGAGCAGGTGCAGACCGGATCAAAACTGCGTCCAATGTATTCCTAAGGTATTTTGAGCTCCAGTTCACATCGCAGCGTGCAGATCCAGAGCAGGTGAAAAAACTGCGGCAAGCCCTATTTTACCTGCTCCAAAAACATCCAAAACGCAAAAATGCATAAAAAACGCATGCAAGTGCCTGAAAGCCCATGTTAAACTTAAAAATTATTTTATTTTTTTTAAACCATAAATCGGCCCAGAACGCATCAAAAACGCGGCCAAAACGCATCAGAAACGCGGCACAACCCACTGCACTGCGTGTGCAGAAACCTGACAGGATCTGCTCTGCATTTGGTGTAAACAAGGCCTAAGAGCTAAAAAAGATCTCTGGTGTCATAACACTGCCTCTGCGAAGTGGCATTGCTCCTGGCACTGTGCAGTCACCATCAAATAGGTGGTCAATTAGCCGGAGCTCAAGGACTCCCTAGCCACCTCTGGAGGATACCTTGGGTTCCACTGAACCCTGGCCGAGAATAGCTGTGTTATAGTATACCTAATCCCAAGAACACAGAACATTTTAAAAAAATTGCAGTTCACCAATCCTTCAATGTGATGGCTGGTCCTTTTTTTAGGCATTTTTTCCCTTTATTAATGCAGCTCACTAACGCGGCCACCACATCTAAGAATTGGTAAGCTGCAATGCATTGCATTTTGCTTTTGGGTTTCGCTACACTTTAAGGATTTGTTTTGCGAATACATAAATTGAATAAATGTGGGTGTTCTATATACTGCCTATTGCGTTGCTCTACTGTATATTGCAGTCTCTGGCTATTCTCTTCTGCCCTCTAGTGCCAGAGATGAGTACTGATAGTTGGAGATTGGAATTGTGTACCAGTAGCTTGTTGAACCTGATAGTCTGTCACTCTTTGAAAAGACTTTATTAGCTTTTGAAGGATACAATTTATATTTATTAAAGTATCTCTTCAGTCTACATATTTAGAACTCTACATTTACTTTTCCCTTTCCTTATTCTGGTCTTTAGCATATGAACACCTATAGATACATATAATAATAATAATAATAATAATAATAATAATAATAATATTTTACAGGATTTAAAATAGCGCCAACAGTATGCACAGCTCTATACAATATAAGGAAGACTTTACACTTACAATAATATTCAAGACATAATGGCCCCTGAGAGCTTACAATCTAAAAGTGCAGAAGTGGTTATACTGTGACAGCTTTGTATTCAGATATTGCAGTTTACTTTTTATCGCCTTTGTCCATTTGGGAGATTTCCCTTCAATTCCTGTCCCAGAGATGCAACAGAAAGTGTGAAGAAATCTCTACAATGTGAGGGGAATTTTCCGCAGATAGTTGTCGCTGGAACAAGTGTCCCAATTGGAACATTTAACCTCAACTCTGGTGGCCGCTGAAAAATTTGGAATTTCCCAACTCCCCCCTCACTTTCTGTCTAAGTGCACCCTCCCAACGCCCCCACCTTGCTTCAAGGCATGGACCAACCTCACTGGTGTCAGCGTGAAGATGTTTGCCAATCTCCCCACTGAATGGGGCTGGCAATGATGCTGATTGCATCACTTCGGGTTCCTCAGCTGCCTTTGCAGCCGGGGAAGAAGCTATCGGAGCTTCATTGAAGTGGAAAGGTGACACTGGGTGACACTAATGCCACCTTAAAGAGAACCTGTCATCTCCAATGTGCTATCAAATAGGGGGGCTAACAAGCCTCCTTATTTGATAGCAATTCAGTAAAAAAAGTTTAATGGCAGAGCCAGCTGTACCCGCCCCCTCCCCCCTTCGTTCCTCCAGTCAGCGCTGAAGGATCGGAGCAGGGAGGGGGGGGGAGGGGGGAATCCCTGCGGGGAGCCGTGAGTGACAGTCGAGGCTCTTTGCAGGGACAGGATCGAGAAGTGAGCGAGTGACGGTATGTGTTTGCTCACTTCCCGATCTATTGAGACGACGTGTGACAGTTTCATTTCATTGTCACGCGTCGTCTCGAACTATGAGGATGAGTGAAAATCACTCTCCTCATAGTTCTGCTTGAAAGGCTCAGGGTAAAGGGGGAGGCGGCAGCTTTGGCTTAGGGATTCGGTTCAGTATAAGAGCGGGAGTTGGTAGTTCATTTGAGGTTTGCTGTTTGGAGTCACTCCGAAGCTAATTTGTCTTCTTTGCATTAAGTCTCTGGGAGTCATGAACTCGTTGATACTGGGTGTGATAAATGGGTGCCAGAACTCATGTGCCCTATATAACTGTTCCTGTTTTATCATGCCACAAACTTTGTACCGGTCCATTTCCATAATAAGGTCTAACGATCCCTATCTGTGAGACTCCACCAAGCTGATTATTACATGATGTAGAGATAAGGGTGAGAATCATTCTTCTGCCAAGGTTAATGAAAGTCTGCGGCACTGACATGTACATCTCTCTCATTCCTGTGGTTTGGCTCGGTTTGGGAAGAAAGCACTGCAAGGGTTAACTGCTGGTTTTGGTCTAGGGCAGGGGTAGGCAACCTTGGCTCTCCAGCTGTGCTGAAACTACAAATCCCATAAGGCATTGCAAGCCACAGGCATGACTCCCACAGGCAGAAGCATGGTGGGATTTGTAGTCAAGGTTGCCTACCCCTGGCCTAGGGTCTAAAACAAAAAATATATACTCACCTGATCCTCGATCCTGCGGCTGTGACCACTCACCTCTCTCCCCCTCCCTTCTGGCTGTCTAATATCCCTTGGTATCCTCACGTACAATGCAAGTGAATGGATATGATGATGTCACGGGTCCTTAGACGACTGTAGCCGAGGGGAGAAGAGGCTGTGGGGACCGGACTAGTAGCCAGTTGGGGCTGAGTATTAGGTGAGTATATCTTTTTTATTTTAGACCAAAATGAGCATTTAAAGTTAGTGTAGGGACATGTTAGTTAAATGTTAGTGTAGGGACATGTTAGTTAAATGTTAGTGTAGGGACATGTTAGTTAAATGTTAGTGTAGGGACATGTTAGTTAAATGTTAGTGTAGGGACTTACCTTAAATGAAGCCTCTTGATTCGATCATCTTCTTCTTTCCTGTAGTTGTCAGCTGTCCCTCCAGTGCTGGGTGTGGGTCTCCGATCCAGCGCTGACTCCTCTGTCCTCTTCTCTCATGTCCCACAGAGTCTGTGCGGGTGCACGCTGCTCCATAGACTCACCTTGTGTCTCTCCTCGTCTCCCGGCCGAACATCTGAAGTCCGCCCCAAGATCCTTTGCAGCTGCCCGAGAAATTTTCAGATGTTTGGACGGGAGCGTGCAGGAAAGACACAGGTAAGTTTTAACCCTTTGAAAACGTTTTTTTTTTCTTTTAATTGTTTTGCATATATCCACTGCTTGCTAGCCGTGTATATACGCAAAAACCAATGAGGGGTTAATAGCCTTTTAATCCTTACGCCTCCATCTACACTAAACTGTGTGGATGGAGGAATCTCCCACAGGGCCAAGCTTCAGTATCTTGCTAGTCAGCCCCACTGGCTGTCAAAATACCTGAACAATGCCGGCATCCAATCAGACTGTTCAGGTATTTTGAGAGCCAGCGGGGCCGACCAGCAACATACTGAAGCTTGGCCCAGCGGGAGATTCCCCCATCCACACAGTGTAGTGTAGATGGAGGAATCTGTTGCACGTTTTCCATCTGATCATAGAAAATCTGCAGATAATCTATAAGTGTATGGCCAGCTTTACAGTTTGTTTTCCTTAGAAATCAGCCCCAGCTTAACTAAAGAAGCCTGTCCCCTGCCAGCATGCTAGAAATTGGGGTCCTTGCTCTCTGCGGGGAAGCAGTGATCTCTGTGCAGGGGAGGCATTTTGGAGCTCTGCGGAGAGACCGCTGCTTTCACACAGAGAGCTTCTGCTGGCAGGGGACAGGCTTTTCTGGTCAGGCTGAAGCTTTTAAAAAAACAAAAAACTGTACGACATTGAACACTTCTTTGTTTTGATGAACCTGCAATGTATTGCGCTGATTTAAACTGAAGGTTTAGTTGGGTTTTAAAGCTGAACTAAAATCTCAAACTTTTTTTTCAATCATGAATCAAGAGCAAACAAACATACATTGCCCAGAAAAGTATTTCTTTACATTTTTGCCTAAAAACCCACAGTCATTAGGTTTCTGATCAGCTCCAACTCTCTCAGCTCAGCTTCCCTAAATTTCCTGTCCAGTACAAGATCACAAGGGACAGAGCAGACTCCAGCAACTGTCAGTCTACTAGCTTGGAGAAGAGGGGATGGAGGCAAGCCTGGATTTCCCACAAGGCCAACCAAGGCCCGGTCTCGGGGGCAGCAGGGAGAAGGGGCAACAGGGTGTGGAATTCCTATCTCGTGATGCCTGGGACATGCAGTTCCAGGCGCCGGGCGGGTAGTTATTTTCTACATTTAGCCCTGCTTTGGACAAGCAGAGATAAATGTACAGCGGGGAAGCTGCCGGTTGTTTTGTACAAGTGATCTCAGTGATGTCACTGAGATCACTTGTATGCAGCCTGCAGATCTGCCATTCTCAATGGGAAGGGGGGGTTGGTGGGGAGGGGGGCGCATTGAGGAACCTAGCCTTGGGGCACTAGAAAGAGCAAATCCAGCCCTGGATGGAGGAACAGTAAGTAGGGAGGTGTATGGACTTGCTGTGCACATAGAATGGGACCCTGCAAGGTAAAGGAGCAACCCTAAACAGGGTATCCATGGCCAGTGCTCAGGGGACCAGCTGATTCTGCAGGAAGCTAAAACTTGACAACTTCAAGGAGAAACATCCATTGGAAGCGATTCAATCTGCATATGAAATAGCTTAAAAACCTTTTGACTTTAATATCACTTTAACTTACTCTGATTGAGGGTGACTGTGAACCTGAAGTGGTAGAGTTCTTAGAAGTATAACAGCTCATGTTCTTCCAACTGACTGACCTCATGCGGGTAACACACATTGCACAACAGTGTGTGTTATGAGCATGACCTGCTCCTCCATAGATACAATGCACTGAGTGAGCGTTGTCACCCTAGAACAGGAAGTGTATTGTTATTATTATTATTATTTTTATTTATTTAAGTTTTATTATTTTCAAGTAATAATTAATAAACTGAACATAAATCACATAAAGATATTCAAAGATACACAAAAAAACAAAAAAGAAAGATATTCAAAGATTATTGAACAATTATTGAAAAAGGCATGTATGACATAAGAACACTCATGTCCAATAATATAAGAAAAATATTAAGGATTGGAACAAAAGGGAAGGAAGACAATGAGACAAGGGGAATGACAAAGACAAACTCTTGTTATGGTATTTGAACTTACTCAAATGATCATAATTATCATAAAGTACATGGATGTTACCCATTACATAAGTGAGAACTATAAGATGTATCGCATATTATGATACAATTTAAAAGTAAATGAAAATTCATCAGATCGATTAACTAACACAGTATGAAGCTGAGGCCTTAAAGCTCAACCAGCTTGCCCAGATTTTATAGAAAGAGGCGTGATCATCCCGATTAGGATACAATAATTCTTCTAGAAGTCTAGTAGAGTCTAATTTTATAAACCAGTCGGATATTAAGGGTATTGGAGTTGTCCTCCAATATCTGGGTATTAGTCAGGCCCGGCGCTACCACAAGGCACTTCGTTTCCGTTCATTTCATCTGAAATTAATTGTTAGTCTTCGCACTTGTCTAATAATACGTTTGTGTGTGAGGCGGGACCAGGGGGGCTGTTTTCACTTTTTTTCATAATTTTTAATTTTTTTATTATTGATTTCTTTTTATTGTTGGGGGGGCTTCGGGAAATATTAGGGGTCCAAACAGACCCCTGACATTTCCCTTTTAAAATAGAAAAGAAATTGAGGACATCAAATCCTCAATTTCTTTCTCAGCAGCCTCAGCACTCAATGAATGTGAAGCACTCAGTACAGAGGCTTCCCATTCATATTTACTATCAGCGGATTCTGAATGGGGAGGAGCCTCTGTACTGAGTGCTTCTCCCC
>NW_017306385.1:473231-521434 GCF_000935625.1 Nanorana parkeri | reverse complement strand
AATATATATATATATATACATACAGTATATAGGAAAAGCTTCATGTGTATCAGAGATAAGCATGCATATATAGACTAACATTGCACTTCAGCGCCATCTACAGCTGAAAAGACATATCAGTATAGCAGTAATACAATCAGTACATTAGAATGTCAGTAATATGCTGTCGTATTTCCAACAACGTAGAGAAGCCTTCTGGATCTGCACGCTTAATACAGTGAAGCCGAGAGGGCTCACCACCACCTTATCATTACCATGCGTTCTTACTGATGGACATATGTGTGTGCCCCCCTTTTCCACATGTACTCATCCTTTATGAACATCCATACTACATGCATCATGACATATACAGTATTTTTGTAAACAGAAAAGGAGGAATGGCTACAAGGGAGCCTGGGGCTTTAAGGGCTTGTTCACATGATGTCCGGATTCTGTCCAGACCAGAACATTTCGCTCCTGCACTAAACTCCTGCACCAGCGCAGTCTGTTCCGTTCTGGACAGAAAAAATACTGTATGCCAACTGAAAAAAAAAAGTGTATTCTTGCTCTACTTTTGATGAAGGTCAGAAGTGACCTCAGAGCAAGAATCTGCATACTGACAGCCCTCCCCCCCCCAAAAAAAAACTAGAACGTGTCCAGAACGCGGTAAAAACGCATCAAAAACTAGTCAAAAACGCACTGCACAAATTGCACAGCGTCTGCAGATCTGCTCCAGATCTGGACCGGAAAATGGTGTGAACAAGCCCTAAAGGTGCCACAATGAGTACAATTTCATATATATGAATAAAAACTCATTTTATTTATAACAAATTTAAAACATGTTAAACATTTGCCCATAACAATCGTTAGATATGCATAAAAGGTGTGGGGTAGAGCAGCTATATACATATATTAGCCATAGTCCTCAGGCTTGAGTGGGTAATGAATCTCAGTAGGCTCTACGCGTTTCGCAGATAGATGCTTCCTCAGGAGCCTATAGTGGAGATCTATGGTTCAACAAATCATACATAGCATACATATCCTCTATATATGACAAAATATATTACATTTCCATAAACAGTATTTTCTATCAATATGCAGCAATGACGTTATTAAGGGTGCACGTATGAGATATGAAACCAGAGGCACAAAAAAAGAAAATATTTTTGTAATATCATGGTGTGTACATGCATTGGTCCATGCGTTTATATACGCACTGCCACTAGATTACATTATTATGCATGGGTGCCCCTTTAAGGACTTTCGGTAACACTATAGATTGCTCTGCGTATACTATATTTTGCTACTGATGTCCAGTTATTTACTGCGCTCTCCATTTATTCCTGCAATAATGTGGCCCCTTGCATAGGTTTATACTAATAGACCCCGTTCCCACCGGTGGCGGTACGACTGCACGTATTCGGCCGCACGGATCCGCCGACATGAACGATCCCATACATTGCTATGGGGACCGTACATGCGATCGTGCTGTCCCGCGCGATCTGAACTGCCCCCCTGTCCGAACTGCTCCCTGCGCTATTTTAGCCGCGCTGATCAGTGCGGTTTCCATACAGCTTTCAATGGGCATTTGGGCATTTTTTATTGCGTTTCAACGCTGAAACACAATTGAAAAGTCCCAAAACTTCCCTTTTGAGATCAGAGCGGTAACCGCGCTGATCCGCAGCCGTCCTGGTGTGAATGGGCTATTAGCTGTACAATGCTTTTCAGTGGTGGCGACTTTATTCATTTATTTATTGCATCTAAGTTAACCTCTTTTTGCCCTTCACCTGTTCCCTGTCCTCCCCGTCCCTGTTCCTCCACTGGTGCTCTCATTCTGACACTTTTTTCTGTTTCTTTGTTTACTTTCCCCGATTACACACTGGGGGGAATTTATCAAAACTGGAGCAGGCAGAATCTGGAGCAGTTTCCCATGGCAACCAATCAACATCTCTCTTCAGTTTGCTCAGGTAAGATTTGAAAATGAGACAGAGAAGCTGATTGGTTGCAGTGCAAATCTGCTCCAGTACACAGGTAGCCTAGCCGATCGTTGCCTGGCAACCAGGAACGCCCCCTGACGCTCCGGGCCTTGCACGTTCCCTGTTTGATCCCTGGGCGGGGACAGTAACACTCAGGGCCACGCTCTAACCACTCTGCTGTGTTGCCATGGTCACTTAACGATGCGGCCGCCGTTTTAGCAGCGGTTCCACCTATTCTTCACCCGCCTTTTTCCTTTCTCTCCTTTGGATACATACATCTCCTTCTATAAGGTATGCCATATCCTGTGTTGGTAATACTGTTCTAAAGGGGGGATCTCATGTCCACGTTTTATATTTATTATGTTGTTTATGTTTCAGCACGGTTACTTTTCAAATATTGGCGGGCTCTGACATCACTATGATGTCATGGGGGGTGCTTAGGCCTTTTGCACTGTTTTGGGGTATGAATATATGTGAGATTTTGTTCTGCACTTTTGTCATTATGTTGCCCTGATGAAGGGACCCTGCATGGCCCCGAAACGTTGGCTATTTGATGTATGTGACGTTTCTCTTCAAGAAATGAACACAGGGATTTAATGATATCCTCTGAGTGCTGGTAAACCTCACTTTCTACAAGCTTGATGTACACGGCACCATCTGTGATCATCACTGCAAACACTACAGGTGGACTCCTGTAGGTTGAACAGTCTCAGATTCATTGCAGTGACAAGCTTTTCCCATGCAGTGGATCAGGTGTTGCCACAAGGCCGAAGCTTACACATTGTTGCCTTTCAGCTTTATTCCTAAGTTACGTATTTAATTGCATTTTGGGCAATCGGGAGAACATGAGGCAGTAGAGGCTTTCTCGTTGGACAGGTTGGTGAATCGATGGGGTTTAGCACCGATGTTAGAAAAGTAGCAAAGTAACGCAATGCAGCAGCAAAACTGGACTCACACTTTGGGGGTTATTCACAAAGCTGCCAATTATAACCCAGCCAAAGTAAAGTGATCTGAACACTATTCGGCTATTCACTTCAGTCTTGTACGGCTGTTTTTAACCCTATATCGGCTAAAATGAGCCGATATACGTTTAAAAACAGCCAAACATGAGACAAACAGCCGGTCAGCCGGTCAGTCAGTCAAAGTGCATCTTGTATCTTTTGTTAATTATTCATAATGACTTTTGCTTCTGTGATGTGATGTAAAATAAGGAGGAATATTAAGTAACTATTATCCAGGACTATCTTGCTTTATTTACTTTTATTTGACTCCCTGGAGTAAGGTAACTTGGAGAGCAGATTCCATTTATGTTGTTCACAAATAGTAATTGAGTTATACTTTAAGCACCTTCCTCGAGTTTATACCTGGCTCAGTGATAGCCGCAGCTATTCTAGCTGTGCATGTAATGAGTCTATCTCATATATTAGTTTCAACTTTTAAGTTGCATTAGTGAAATAAATGAACTTTGCACGATTTTCTAATTATTCGGGTTTCACCTGTATATGCCAAATGGATCCATTTTAGTATACAGGCTGGTGTCTGTTGGTGCTGGTGCTGGTGGTGGGGGTGGGGGAGGTTATTAGCATTTTTACAATTCAAGGCACTGTTTCATTTTTTTTCTTTAAACTTAATTGAAACGTTATATTCAGAGCTTCAGGGTGTAGAAATGAATGGAGACTTGCAGTACAATGCTGCATTGCTTGGGTCCCCGTTGCTCCACACCTCTCCACTCTGTTGTGGTGTGAACGGAGCATATAGGGAACAATTGTTTTCTATGTGAACTTGCAGAAGCCAGGGTTGCTTAGGTGCAGAGAAATGCAGGTCTCCGCATATAGTGTGAAAGAGATTATTTTGCTGAGACAAGCTATTTTACCTATTTTTCTTTTCCAAGGAACCCCTAGACTAGAGTTCTTTTCACCCCTATGGTATCTAATACTCCTTAGCCTCACTTCTCCTGAGGAAGCTCTCAGCCTACTAGTCAACCAGCTTTATTATCTTGCTGTTACCTCTGATCTTGGAACCAAATATATCAAGTCCCAAACATGTTTATTTCTTTATTGCTCCCTTTTCTGTCCGGAATTACCTGATTAACTATAATGTTAACTTCTAGGTCAACTGGTTTTTATATTTTATATGTTTCATAACCTGTGTCAAATATGGATCCTGTTTTTAGTGATCCTCTTGAGATAATCTGTCCCATTGGACCTTTCCTCATCCATTATATTATGAGAACTAACTTCAAACACTAGCATCTTTAAAGGCACATCCACTCACATAATGTTTTTTTAAGGGCTTTCTTTCCTTTTATTAAAGTAAAGTTCGAGCCACACAAAAGTTTACCCTCAAAGGGTTTTTCAGTACTTGCTTCGATTTGTTCACATATGTCTAATTTTGAGCATTGCAAAGAGAAGACCCATTCCTTTTCCTTGTGCTGGTGGCAAATCGGCATATTCGTTTCAGTTAGCTCACATGTGTCTATTTCTGGGCCCTGCAAAGAGACAATACATGAATTAATCTATCAGCTAATACAGAACATACCAAACAGGAGCATTTACAAGATGGACCGCTACATTAGCTGCTGTTATTGGTATAAACCATATTTTGAATCTTCTCTAAACTTATAATGACATGATGATAAATAGCAATGGGACACGAGTGTTATGAATTTGTGTTTTGTGTCCCTGGTGTCTATTTACAATGATGTGAGGACTCATCGGTTCTTTTGGGTCCTGGACAGCTGTAGCTGTTCAAAGCCAAAGTCCAGTAGCTCAAAATGGTCAGCCTCTGAGCTTCCGTTCTTGCTACATTGCACTCCATAAAGTATAATCACAATGCCTCTACAGCAGGTTTAAATAGGATGTGTATAAACAGCATTATTTGGCTTATTTAAAATGCCTATTTGACTTTAAGCAACACTTTAATGATGGCCTATAGTCATTCACAGCTCTGTGTATAATTTTAAATCTAGAGCTGTGTATCGGTCCCCCTGTATATCTATCATTATATCTATAATTTTATCGTCGCCCATTCCTAAGAGTATCTACACTTACTCACTCAATGACATGTCAGAGATCAGGATCGCTGTCACTAGGAGAGAAGGAATGACTTCTGGCAAAAATGGTCCCACGTGGCCGTCTCTTAAACGATGACACCAAATACATAATATTCGGCTACAGAGTTTTTGAGGTTCTTAAAGGCCAAGCTGAAAAAATATCACAAGGAGAGAAAGGGTTAATACATCAATTTGATAATTGCATGGCTGGGTAAATATAGTTAAATAAAGGTTTGGGGGCGGTAGGGGAGGGGCAGCAGAAAGGTGGTCTTTTCCTCACCTCGGGGGATCCAAATATTCAAATGCACTCAATGCAGAAAAAACGAAGTCTACAATCTTTGTATGTTCGGAGCTGCCGTCCGTATGTTCTTCGGTTTCAAGTCTCTGTAAAGGAAAATGAGAGTGTGAGTTCTTCAGATCAGATATTTCAAATCTCACCTAATACTAGAAGTTTGTTTTTAGATGGTTGCCAATGGGCTATATTACCTGCTTCCTTCCTCCAACACTCTAAATCCTGCACGGTTGATGTGAATCCGCATCTCCATCATATATCTACAGTCATCTTTCCTTTCTGTCCTTTGCTTATACATAATGTAGGAGGGAATATGTTTTCCTACAGTAAAGCACAAGAAAAAGACAGACCTCTTCACTCAAATGAGGAAGAGTGGATGATGGTAGAAGATGACTGTTGGTGGCTGGAGACGCATTCCGTGCAGCACCTTTGTATTGTGGTCCATGCAGCATGATCCTTGTTAAGGACATGGAAGAATCTCTGGTGAGCTAGGCAATCAGCTAGCTCACCACTGCAGTGGACCACTTCATGGTGATGAAGCTAAGGCCATGGAGCAATCTATAGCAGTGGCGTCACTAGGGGGGGAGAGGGGAGTGCGGGCCGCACCCAGGTGACACCATTGGAGGAGTGACTCTGAATAGAGGGTCCGACAGTTGCACGAGAGAGGAGGGGACTGGCGGGATAAGGTGAACATCCCCTCCTCTCTCTGCCGATGTCCATCACCAGGATGGCCGCCGGCAAGTAACAGAGTGTGATGTCGTCACGTGCGTGCGCGATGACGTCACAACGGAGTGTCACCCGGTACCGCCTCCGGGGGACACCCCGCCCCTGATCTCAAGTCAGCTATTTTGTTCTTTACGTTTGTGGCAGGAGTCACCTCCAACACGGTACGATTTCCCAGCTTTATATATCCACAGTCATCTTTCCTTTCTGTCTCTTTCTGTAGGGAGGAAGACATGTTCCTACAGCAAAGCATAAGAGACAGACATCTCTCTTCTTCACTATAATGGTAGGAGGAAGAAGAGTTGATGACAGTAGAAAGAAAAGATAACTGTTGTTGGCTGGAAATACGTTCCGTTCAGCGTAATTGCATCATGGCCTGTGCTGCATCATTCACCACGTCTTGCTTATAAAGCTGAAGCCGTGGAACAGATCCTGTTGAGCTGGAGGTAAGATCCCACATGCCTCGGTGGTAATCAGAGTATTCACGTCAATTTTCTGACGTGTGTCTATCTGATGGCACTGCAAAGAGAAAATTCAATAAATATATCAGTCAGTATAGGACATACCAAACAGGAGCTGCCTTTCTAGATGGAACACTGAACTACACTCCAATACACTACACTACACTACACTACTCAACACAACACTACACTACTCAACACAACACTACACTACACTACATAATTAATATCTATTGTGGTTCCTCTATGAAATTATTATGACATAAGTAGCAATGGGACATGAGTGTTATGTACGTGTGTCTCCTAGTATCTGCACACACTATATTAATGCTACGTCTTCATAGATTTACTAACCAGCTACCTATGGGAGAATCTCCCGGTATGTGCACACACTATATGAATTAGAATTCTTATAGACTTACAGGTGGTAAGCCAAGTGGTGGGGTGGACTCTCCTGCCTCCAGCTCCTTCCAGTTGATCAGCCTGAAGAACGGATGTTCTCTCAGATTTTCCACGGCTCTCTTACGCCTTATCGGACACTTTAAAAGGAGCTGTAACAAAGAAGATGTGGAAATTAATACAAAGTAGATTGTCACAGAAAATGATACATCAGTCAGTTTAATATAGACTATCTCTAATCAAAACAAACTTCTCAGAAATTCAGACTTTAAATCCTTAGGGGGGTGTTTAAAAAAAGAAAAGAAAACTCACACAGCCATTTGTCCTGCAAAACTGAATGTACATTTGTTCTATATGAATGGAGGCAAAATGAATGTTATTACTATTTTTTCTTTTCAGGTCGTTTATATTATCATGAAAATACCGCATTATGTTCAGTAGATGGCACTGAGGTGCATAGGAAATAAATAATTATTTCCCATGCTCCTCAGCTCAACCTAGTGGCCACAATGTGGTATTTTCTGGATATTACATTCAACCTTGAAAGAATATATGCTAATAACATTAGTTTTTGCCTCCATTCACATAGAATGAATGTACATGCTGTTTCAAAGGACAAATGGCTCTGCGGTATTTGTATACATTAACCCCATACTTAGAATTGCTAAGAATACTAATATAGTTGAACTAGAATTAGCGTATCAAAGGCAAACACGGAATACAGAAATCACATTTCTACGAGTATCTACACTCACTCGCTCAATGACACCTCGAAGGTCAATATCGATGTCACGCGGATAGAAGAGAGCCCTGAAGGTGGCAAACCAGCAAGGTTTTCTAGTGACCATCATAAAAACAATGATCCCAAATGAATAATAGTCAGCGGTGGCATTATGGGGCTTTCCAAGCTCGACCTAATAAAAATAGAGAGTAAAGATTAGCACACTGACTTTCCTGTATGGAAACCTAACAAGCAAAGGTTAACTATGAAATAATGGTTGGTAGGAGAGACAGGCCACAGTGTGGCCCCCTGACATTTTTAGGGCTTGTGTCACAACAATTCTGACTTTGCTTCATCTCCCAAATTCTTCTTCTTTAAGGATAATGATATGGCTGATGAACATGAAAAGATAAAGATAGGGGTGGCAGAAGGGCCACAGAAGGGAGCTCTTTTTCCTTACCTCAGGGGCCATATAGCCTAGAGTACCAACATCACTATACGCCATCTGGGATCCAAAGATATTGACTTGCGATAGGCCAAAGTCCGCTATTTTGACATGTCCGGAGCTGTCCAGCAGAATGTTCTCTGGTTTCAAGTCTCTGTAAAATAAAAGGAGAGAGTGAGCTTTGCAAATCAAATATTAGAATTATGTTCAGCTAACACTAATTGTTCAGTTATAGAATCATGAGAGGGGCAGATAATCTAACCCATTGGCCCCCATCTAAAACTGAACGATTAGCATTAGGGGAACATAGTGCGACTCGATGTTATCTCTTCTACTGGTGTATGGGGATGGAACTGGCCGTGGGCTACTTTTGCAAACTCAACCACAACTAAAACGCCAGTGTTTGGTGAGCTGGATGAGACTTTGATGAAGTACATACCTATGAATGATGCCGAGGCTGTGCAGATATTGCAGTCCACAGAGAAATTCTGCTGAGATAAATCTGAAAATAAATGAGAAAAGATGTATCAATATCAAGAATTGGGGAACAAATGATTATTAGATGGATTCTTCTAAGCAGTGTAAGCCATGGGAATAAATGCATTGCTGTGTCCATGGCTGGCTCTGTTCAATTCATGGGATAATACATTCTTCGGTCCTAGAATTCAGGTGACAGTCACCTGTTCTGACCAAAAATCTCATGGCTATGATGATTACACCCACTGGCTGAGCGTTCTCTGGGTGGAAATTATTTTAATCACATGCTACTGAGGGAATGAACCATTTTCTGGCAGTTACCAGACACGCCTAGAGCAACACAGGAGATCACTGGGCATAGCAACTGATCATTAATCAGAATGAACAAATAGCTCCCTATGGAATCAGCTATACAAGAAGCATGCCGCAGAATTGTGTAGGGATCAGTTTCATCAAGTTGAAGCTATGTGCAATCATGTGAAATTGATCTTCATAATACTGAATCACATGGTACTTTGCTCACAATGGGGTTGGGGAGTAAAGGGAAGAGAAGCATTATCAAGTACATGATGCTGTCACCCTCCGCTTAGAAAGTGAGCCTTACCTGATGCAATCAATTTGAAACTGGGCATTACGCCTGATTGCATTCCATAGATCTCCACCACTCAAGAACTCCATCACGAAGAAGAGATCGTGCTGTGCAAGATAAAGAGAAATATATAGGTTACAATGCAGATATTGACTATTCTAGAACTACTTCTATCGACTTCTCATTTCTTATTTGGGGTGTTTCGCTTTCCATAATAGGGTAGAGTTAGCAGGGTAAGTATCAGGAACCAAATAAAGATGGTGAAGTGGACATAAAAGTGGAAATGCAGCAACATGGGGATGTCTGGAGCTGATGGGGAGTTTAAAAGCTTAAAGCACATCTAAACCCAGGAACAAATAATGTCATATATTGCATAGATGTGGTGACTGCTTCAGCTTTATTTCCTTTATGTACACCTGGTGATCCTGCCACTAACACACTTCTCATCCTAGGGTGACATCGCTCACTTACTGTATTGTATCTATGGAGGAACTACGTTGTCACCTTAGGATAGTATTGGGCCTATTTATAAACAATTCGCAGAGCCATGTTCCCTGTCAATCTTTATGGACATTCGCTCTGTTCAAATAGAGCCAAAAACGAATGTTCTTAGTATAATCTGTTTTAAAGGAGAACTATGAGGTGAGTGCTTTTCACTCACCTCATAGTTCTAGCCGACCTGTGACAATGAGACTGTCACAGGTCGGCTCAGTAGATCGGGAGGTGAGCGAACACATACCGGCATTCGCTCACCTCTCGATCCTGTCACGGCTCTCTGCCGTGATAGGGGAGGGGCTGGATTCCCCCCTCCCCGCTCTGATCCCCCATAGTTGACTGGCGGAACGGACGGGGGAGGGGGCGGGTACAGCTGGCTCTGCCTCTAGATAGGCAGAGCCAGCTGTCAGTCACGCAGCTGGGCGGATCCCGGCACAATTGTCGGGATCCGCTTCAGCTGCGATGTCTCAGTATACCGCGAGCTGCAGCTGGCGGTATACTGAGCCTAGGGAGACGGGAGGATGCTAGTTTGTGTCCGCCCGTTACCCTAAGGAGAACTATGGGGAAAAACCTTAACCACCATAGTTCTCCTTTAAGCTCGAAATGATTGTAATGTCGCAATATGGCCACTAAATAGAGCTAAGGAGCATAGGAAATAAATACTTCTTTCCTATGCTCCTTAGCTCCACATAGGGGCCATAATGTGGTATTTTCTGAATAGAAAATTGGAGTTTTAGAAGGGAATACAGATGGCATTTTAAGAGTAGATGATAGAAAGTATAGCGGCACTTACCTCTGTTTGGAAGGTTCCATAAGCATGACTACAAAATGGACTCTTTTGAACCCTCTCAAGTATCTGTCTTTCTAGAAGGACAGTACTGGGATCTTCTTCTAAGAGTTGTCTCTTCTTCACTACCTTGACAGCTACCTGCCTGCCAGTGGCAACATGGGAAGCTAGGGCGACCTAGAAAAAAAGTGGCAGTGTAAGGACACAAATACCGGGTCATTCAGCAGCTCTGGGTCTCCAGCAGCACCCCCAGTCTGGCTACAATTGCTGGTCTTAGCTTGATAAGGCTAAACTCAACAGTAGTCCTGCTTCTCATAAATTTCTGATTATTTACCTTTCCAAAACCTCCTTCGCCGAGTACTTTATGGAAGATGAAGCTGGCAAGGTTAAAGCCAGCAGGGGCATTGTGACCCGTGCTAGTGCACGGCAATGCCTCGCTGGCCACCTCGCCGACCACTTCACCGACCATCTCGCTGATTACATCACCAGCCAACCCGCTGACCACCTTGCCAATGTTTTCATTGGACATGTCAGTGATTATCTCGCTAACTATCCCGCCAAATTTTTCACTGGCCACCTCGTCGATTACGTCTCTGACCACCTCGCTGACCGCTTCGATGACTACTAAAAAAAAGAAATCGTTTTATTAGCTTACAGCAATAGGATAGCTATTCTACAAAACATAGACTGATAATGGCGGAATACACTTAGTAAGGGGGTGTGTGTCAGACCTCTGCAGAGAGACCATGGCTTCCACCACAGAGATCCAGGCTTCCACTCTGCAGCTGCTGGCAGGACACAGGCTTTCCCACTCAGGCTATGGCTGCCGTCTAAAGAATGCAATCTGTGAGGGGCTCATTTATAATGGAGAGCTTGTATTCCCGCGCACTATATCTAAAACAGTGACAATGACGTTATATTGTATGCCATTGTGCTTATCGTTCTTACCTGGGTCATCTTCAGCGGCCTTCATTCTCTTATTGGGTGGTGAGGATGAACTCTTTTGTGATCTCGGCCTTCTTAGGGGGAATAGGCCGTAAAAGACGGTATGGAGCAACATATTGGCCCACATCAATAGAGAACCAAATTTCCCCTTTTGTTCTGGCTTTTCTTCACCAGCAGATTGGCCGGATCTTTGTTCATCCCTCTTACGCTTTCTCTCATCGGAACCCTTTTGTCCAAAATACTTCCTCTTATTTTGGACCTCAGAACTCCCTTGGTCGCCACTTCTAAGCCTCTTCCCATGTTTAGGGGGTTCCTGAGCTGCCTCCACCTGTAAACCACCAGATGGTATGGTGGGCTGATCCAAAACCTCCATAGAAGGATCCTCTTGGATGGTATCTAGAGGATCCTCCTCTCTCCTCCTTCTTGGATCACGCATGAAAAGTCTTATATTCTGAAAACGCTTCATCGTATACAAATACAATGAATAACACACAGAACACAAAACAACAATGCCTCCACTATCACTAGCAAAAGCACTCTGACTAGATTTTGCTTACCCACCTTTATATAAGAACTGCTTCACAGTGACATCACAGTGTGAGATTCCACCAATCAGATTGCAGCATTGGGAATGCAGCTGTCAATTCCCAGCCACCAGATGCCAGCTCTAACATTGCAGGTGTGACATCACACTGTGAGATTCCACCAATCAGATTGCAGCATTGGGAATGCAGCTGCCAATTCCCAGCCACCAGATTCCAGCTCTGAGATTGCAACTGTTAATTCCCAGAGCACGTGTGAATCTGTCAGCAGAGTGAAAACACCGGACCCCACTGGGCCCCCCCACAGCCTCAGGCCCCAGTGCGGCCGCACCGGCTGCATCAGCGGTATTTCCGAACCTGCTGCTGATGAAGAGATGACACCTCTTAATAAACGGCAGACATGGACACTTTCAGAGCTACCTTATGATAAGCGTGCAATCGGATCCAGAATGAGATTGACATAAGGAGTAGTTATTGAGTGGGGGTGTTAGAGTACACATTATTGTATTTATAGCAACAACTTCTGCAGTATACAATTTCGGTCACTAGATGGCAGTGTTTATAAGTTCTGTTATATTTATGGTAGATACTCTGATGTATTGAATAAGGTAGAGAATAAAGCTATGGCTTCCTTCCCATTTTTCAAGCCATGTGCAGCATGCATTTCAGACTGTGTGCTTGTATTTCTCTGTGAGGCTGTGCAAGAAGTTCCAACATGTCCCACCCATGCTGTATCCCAGGACCTCTATCCTACCCATGCTTTCTCCCTGGTTCTCTGTCCCAGCCATGCTGATTTGCAGGGACTCTGTCCCACTCATGATGTATCCCAGGACCTCTATCGCAACCATGCTATATCCTGAAGCCTCTGTCCTGCTCATGCTGTGCCCTGCGATATGTCCCAGAATCTCAATAATATAACAAATACAATAATATAGAGTTGGGGTATAAAGTTTATTATAGTAGAGTACATTTTGTCAGGTCTGTACATTTAACCAGAAGTGAGAAGGAAGACGGTGTGTGGGGGGCTTTATATCCTGCACTTGCACATGCTTTTAAGTTAGTCTCACATAACAATGATGTTTATCATTATACACAGAGCCAATTTTTGGCTACATGATTGGAACGTTGAAGATATGTTCAAAGAACGTCTTCTGCATTCACCGTATGAGGACCAGTGTTTTTTCTGATGAATCTCTTTAGAGTGGCATGCCCAAGCCTCCTAGTTCTGGCTCCATGAGATCTTTTGATGGGACAGTCTTTCTCATCTGTTGCTCCTATTTCTTGAAGATGTTCTTTTTCTGCCTCCTACTCTAGTCACAGAACTTGTGAGCATCTACCTTTGCTTGAATAATACGAACTTCCACTTTGGTTTGTGAGACTACTAGGCCTTCTCAAATTTTATTTGCTTGTACGCCCAGCTTTCTTCCTGTCGCTCCCACACTTGACATGGTTTTCTGGCACACTTAGTGGTTGCTTTCTCTCCCTCTGGTAGTATATTTTCTCCCTCAGAGTTTTCTAGTTCAGAATGGTTTGAGTCCTCTTATGTTCTGGGAACATCTGTCTCTCCCTATGAGGCTATAGTCACACTAGCCCGCATGCCAAACTGATCCATTTTAGTTTACAGGCTGGTGTCTTATGGTGGTGGGTGTTTTGCCTTTTTAAAACTTATGGTACTTTTTAACTTTTTTCTTTAAACTTAATTGAAACGTCACATTCAGAGCTTTGGTGTGTAGAAATGATTGGAGACTTGTGGTACAATTAGCCCACCATAGACCCCGCAGAGCCCGCCACAGATCCTGCAAAACCCCCCTGAGACCCGGCTGAACCCTTCACCGATCCTGCATAGCCCCTCTGAGACCCTGCAGTCCACCATAGACCTCGCAGAGCTCACCCCAGATCCTGCAAAGCCTCCTTGGGACCCAGCAAAGCCCCGCACCGATCCTGCTGAGACCCTGCAGGATCTCAGGGGGCTCTGCAGGATCTGTGGTGGGCTTTGCAGGCTGCAGAACCCCCTATGGATCCTGCAAAGCCCCCCTGAGACCCGGCAAAGCCCCCCACACAGATCCTGCAAAGCCCCCTGATACCCGACAAAGCCCCCCCACAGATCCTGCAGCATCTCAGGGGGGTTGAGCAGGAACTGTGGTGGGCTTTGCAGGCTGCAGAATCCCCTATGGATCCTGCAAAGCCCCCTTGAGACCTGGCGAAGCCCCCCACAGACCCTGCAGAGAACCCCTGACACCCTGCAGTCTGCAGGATCTCAGGGGGGTTGTGCAGGATCTGTGCTGGGCTTTGCAGACTGGCGAGCTCCCTACGGATCCTGCAGAGCCCACCAAAGAGTATTGCACAGCACGCCTGAGACTCTTTGGTGGGCTGTGCAGAATCTATGCTGGGCTCTGCCAGCACAGTCCTCTTACCTTGCACGGCCTGACCTCTTTGGAACACCGCCTCCTCATCCGGCACGGCCTCCTTGTCATCTTCCTTGTCATAAAATATAACTATATCCAGTTTGGTACTACAGACACCAATATACACACAATAAGGCCCCATTCATATCTGTAGGTTTAGGTGCGATTAGGGATTCCTGCATCAGAAACTTGCGTTTTACTGCATCAGGAATCCCTAATCTGGCGTTTACATTTACCTTGTGGCAGGGAGGAGGCTGTGAGGCGGCACGTCTCTCCCGGTCTGTCGGCGATTGATTGATGAGGTCTGCTGCAGACCTCATCAATCGATCCTGCACAATCCTTTCAGCCAGCGTTCACTGAAAGAGCGCTGGCCGAAAGAATCCGGGTGCCGGCGCAGACTCAGCTACACGATCTGCATCCGACAGAGATGCAGACCGTGTAGCTGCTCCCGCAAGTCAGGTACGCGGTCCTCGACCGCGTACCTGACTTGTGAGCTGGCTGCCGGCCACAAAGTACCGGCTCGCGGGCCGGTACATTCGCCGCCCTGCCGGAATCTGCCGCCCGAGGCAAACGCCTTGTTTGCCTCGCGGCAGATACGCCCCTCGGTACAATGCTGCATTTCTTGGCTCCCCTTTACTCCACACCTCTGCACACCATTGTGGTGTGAATGGGTCACATAGGAAACAATTGTTTTCTATGTAAACTTGCAGAGGCCAGGGTTGCTTAGGTGCAGAGAAACGCAGGGCTGCGCATATAGTGTGAAAGAGATTATTTTCCTGAAACTAGCTATTCACTCCACTTACATAATGTTTTTTTAAGGGCTTTCTTTGCCCACTTTTATTAAAGTAAAGTTCGAGTCACACAAAAGTTTACCCTCAAAGGGTTTTTCAGTATTTGCTTTGATTTGCTCACGTAGGTCTAATTCTGAGCATTGCAAAGAGAAGACCCATTTGTAGAGCTGGTCAAACACTCGTAGATTTCCGAACATTCAGGAAGATTGTTATAGATATTCTATAATGGGACTGTATCAATTTTATAATATTGTAATCTTGTAAGTTTATACAGTACATGTTTTATATTCATCATCTCGCTTTGTGCAGAAATGTACCACCTTGTGGGACCACAATCTAATCACCAGCAGAATAAAGCTGGCCATACACATCCATACAAAAAATCTGGTCAGAACATTCGATAACGCTACAGCGTTTTTGAGGTTCTCAAAGGCCAACCTGAAAGAAATATCACAAGGAGAGAAAGGGTTAATACATCAACTTGATAATTACATGGCTGGATAAATATAGTTAAATGAAGATTGCTGGCATGTGGGAGTGTTATGAATTTATGTTTTGTGTCCCCGGTGTCTATTTACAATGATGTGAGGGCTCATCGGTTCTTTTGGGTCCTGGACAGCTGTAGCTGTTCAAAGCCAAAGTCCAGTAGCTCAAAATGGTCAGCCTCTGAGCTTCCATTCTTGCTACATTCACTCCATAAAGTATAATCACAATGCCTCTACAGCAGGATGTGTATAAACAGCATTATTTGGCTTATTTAAAATGCCTATTTGACTTTAAGCAACACCGTAATGATGGCCTATAGTCATTCACAGCTCTGTGTATAATTCTAAATCTAGAGCTGTGTATCAGTCCCCCTGCATATCTATAATTTTCTCGTCGCCCATTCCTAAGAGTATCTACACTTACTCACTCAATGACATGTCAGAGATCAGGATCGCTGTCACTTGGAGAGAAGGAATGACTTCTGGCAAAAATGGTCCCACGTGGCCGTCTCTTAAACGATGACACCAAATACATAATATTCGGCTACAGCGTTTTTGAGGTTCTTAAAGGCCAAGCTGAAAAAATATCACAAGGAGAGAAAGGGTTAATACATCAACTTGATAATTACATGGCTGGGTAAATATAGTGAAATAAAGGTTTGGGGGTGGTAGGGGAGGGGCAGCACAAAGGTGGTCTTTTCCTCACCTCGGGGATCCATATATTCAAATGCACTCAATGCAGAAAAACCAAAGTCTATAATCTTTGTATGTTCGGAGCTGCCGTCCGTATGTTCTTCGGTTTCACGTTTCTGTAAAGGAAAATGAGAGTGTGAGTTCTTCAGATCAGATATTTCAAATTTCAACTTATACTGGATGTTTGTTTTTAGATGGTGGCCAATGGGCTATATTACCTGCTTCCTTCCGCCAAGACTCTAAATCCTGCACGGTTGGTGTGAATCCGCATCTCCATCATCATATATCTACAGTCATCTTTCCTTTCTGTCCTTCGCTTATACATACTGTAGGAAGGAATATGTTTTCCTACAGTAAAGCACAAGAAAAAGACAGACCTCTTCACTCAAATGAGGAAGAGTGGATGATGGTAGAAGATGACTGTTGGTGGCTGGAGACGCATTCCGTGCAGCACCTTTGTATTGTGGTCCATGCAGCATGATCCTTGTTAAGGACATGGAAGAATCTCTGGTGAGCTAGGGAATTATCTAATTCACCACTGCAGTGGACCACTTCATGGTGATGATGCTAAGGCCATGGAGCAATCTATAGCAGTGGCATCACTAGGGGGGCGAGGGGACTGCAGACCGCACCCCGGTGACACCATTGGAGGAGTGACTCTGAAAAGAGGGTCCGACAGTTGCACGAGAGAGGAGGGGACCCGGCGGGATAAGGTGAACGTCCCCTTCTGGTGTCCATCAAAAGGATGGCCACCAGCAGGTAACAGCGTGTGATGTCGTCACGCGGGTGTGCGATGACGTCACGGCGGAGTGTAATCCGGTACCGCCTCCGGGTGACACCCCGCCTTAGGACGCCCCTGATCTCTAGTCAGCTATTTTCTTCTTCTTTCTGTTGGTGTTGGGAGTCCCCTCCAACACGGTACGATTTCCCAGCTGTATATATCTGCAGTCATCTTTCCTTTCTGTAGGGAGGAAGACATGTTCCTACAGCAAAGCATAAGAGACAGACATCTCTCTTTTTCACTATAATGGTAGGAGGAAGACGAGTTGATGACAGTAGAAAGAAAAGATAACTGTTGTTGGCTGGAAATACGTTCCTTGAAAGGCATTTACGGCTCATCAGTTTAGTGTTAACAGTGATTGATGGGCCTAGAATTATTGCACTCACTCCGACGCCCGCAGCGATTTTGTAACATGTGTGGCACGATTTTCATTTTTATACGTAGGTGCACCCGACGTGTGTTTGCCATGTGCGTGCACGTGGGGGGGCGGGGACTTAAAAAAATATTTTTTTGCATTTTTAATTAATTTGTTACTTTAATTTTTATAATTTTTTTTTTTACACTCTGCTTTATTGCTATCGCAAATGGGGGCTAATATGTCCCCTATGTGATAGCAAATATAATGTGACAGGTCCTCTTTATGTAGACATCAGAGGTATTTCACCCCTGATGGCCCCTAGGGACCCCAAAGAAGCTGATGAAGCAGAGATCTGCTTCACCAGCTTTTTCTTCTGACTCTAAGAGCCGGACAATCTGTCCAGTGACACCGGAAGTGATGTAATGCACATCACTTCCGGGTCAAGCGATCGGAGGAGAGATCAGCGGCAGAAAGGCCCTGAGCTCTCCTCCAATTCATCAGGGGAGACTCACCTTGCCAGTCCTAAGCTCACATGGGGGGCAGTGGAGCTCAGGAAGCCGACGGCAGCATCAGCAGCGACGGAGGGGGGTGACACCCGCCGCAGCACTGTACAAGGGATCGGGCGCCTGTACAGATGCCGGATTGTATTTAAACAGCAATCGCCGGCTGTTTAAAACGGTACCAAGAACAAGCAGAGCAGAGATCAGGGTGTGACCCACAGTGCAGAGGTCAGGGTGTGACGCACAGTGCAGAGGTCAGGGTGTGACGCAGAAAGAACAAGAACTTACAGGTGCTCTGTCCTCTTTCTCTCCAGGTGGTGGTGGGGGGGGGGTGCAGCCATATTTCCAGCATCTCCTATGATGAAGCCTTCAGCCGCCTCCTTGTGTCTTCTCCCTAGGTCTTGCTCTCCTGTAGTCTCCAGCTGGCCAATGGTGATCCTGCAGTCTTCGTCCTATAGCCTATAGCAGCTGAGATGGGAGGAGGAAGCTGCAGGTGGCCGCCGACAGACCGATCACTGAAGCAGGCACATGGTAGTGACAGGTATACAGATTCCTCTCTACCTCGGCCGCTCTGTGGCTGCAGCGGCTGAGGAGGAAAAGAATCTGTACAGCTGTCACTACTATGTTCCTGCATCAGTGACAGAGAGTGACAATCACTCTTCTCTGCGCAGAGAAGAGTGATCGCCACGGCCGTTTTTAGGGGTATCCGCTCAGTCCCTCTTCCAGTGTTCCTCCCAACAGAGTGGAAGTTGGGGACTGGACCTCAGTGGCCCCCCTAACCGCCTTGGGCCCCGGGGTGGCCGCACCAGCTGCACCGCCGGTAGTTCCTCCCCTGCCTGGAGATCCACAAAATCTCCAGCAGTTAGGATCATAATGAGTATTGAATTTTAGTAGGGACGTCATATAGAGCTGCAGCTAACGATTATTTTCAAAATCGATTAGTTAGCCGATTATTAAGTTCGATTAATCGGTTAATCGGATTAACAATTGTGCCGATCGTGGATGTGGGCGGGTAGTGAGTGTGAGGCGGGGAGGAGGAGCGGCGTGTAGAGCGTGGATGCGGGCGGGCGGGCCTGGCAGCGGCGAATGTGAGGTGGGGAATAGTGCGACGTTCAGCATGTGGGAAGCCGTGAACAGGGCCAACTGATCGGAAGCCGATTAATCGATTATTGAAAAAGTTGATTATAATCGATTATGTCGATTAGTTGTTGCAGCCCTAACGTCATACCATCTGGATATTAATTTATAATTGGTTTCCAACATGGGGACATCAATAGAGGAAGAGGTCGCTAAGGATAATATTACATTTGTTTAATCAGGAGTAAGTTTGCGTTTGAATTCCATTTCCCATTTGCTCATATACAGTAGATATATTATTGTTTTATAAAAGCATGAAAGACAATGGGAGGGAACAGCTGTAGAACCTAAAATAGGGATTCGAATGAAGTGTGTTACTGGCAGGATCACCAGGGGAAAATATAGGGAAAAAAAGGCTGATAGAAGACGAATGCAGCCACCACATCTGAGGACTGCTAAGCTGTAATAAGTCACATTTTAATTCCTGGCTTTGAATACAATGTAAGATGACTGTTTAGATTTACTGTATTTCATGTACAATATCTGTAGGATCTCCGTATCCTCTGGAACTGCTGTGACTTGTATGTGACCTCATCCTGCTCATAGAAGAGAGAACAATGTGTCATCTGACACGTTGTCAGCTTCCATCTGCTATCTCTGAAAACACCGCGCTGCACATAAATCTGCCACTTTAATGGCCACTTTAAAGGAGAACTATGGGGTCAGTGTTTTTCCCCATAGTTCTCCTTAGGGTAACGGGAGGACACAAACTAGCGTCCTCCCGTTACCCTAAGCTCAGTATACCGCGAGCTGTAGCCGGAGCGGATCCCGACATGGACGCCGGGATCCTCCCAGCTGAGTGAGTGACAGCTGGCTCTGCCTATCTAGAGGCAGAGCCAGCTGTACCCGCCCCCTCCCCCGTCCGTTCCGCCAGTCAGTGCTGGCAGATCGGAGCGGGGAGAGGGGAATCCAGCCCCTCCCCCTGTCACGGCAGAGAGCCGTGACAGGATTGAGAGGTGAGCGAACCCGGTATGTGTTCGCTCACCTCCCGATCTACTGAGCCGACCTGTGACAGTCTCATTGTCAAAGGTCGGCTAGAACTATGAGGTGAGTGAAAAGCACTCACCTCATAGTTCTCCTTTAAGTGCCATCACGTTTACGACTTACAACAAAAAAACCTGTAGGTTAGGAAGGAAAAGAGTAAATGACAGATCGTATGATATGAACAGCGTCATGTCTAGGCGCTTATTTAAAGGAAACCTGTTCTGATAAATAAAATGGAGCTGACGTTATTCTGCAACTGATCCTTGGAACAAAATCTGCAGATCAGAAGTCCTGACTTCACTTGATGCATGCTCGTTCCAGGTCAGTGACTCCGAAGGTATAAAAGATCAAGACAGCCAGGCGGCTGGAATTTAAACGGGAAGTCAGCAATGGCAGCTCATGTCTGACTTCCTTTTATGATGTGCAATATTCAGCCTTGTGTGATACAAGCCTAATACAAAGTGAGGGGAATTTATCAAAACTGGAGCAGACAAAAACTGGAGCAGTTGTGCATGTCAACCAATCAGCTTCTCTCTTTCATTTGGCAATGAAAGCTGATTGGTTGCCATGCACAGCTGCTCCAGTTTTGATAAATTCCCCTCACTGTGTTTCCAATTTTGCAGCCAAACTGGGATAGCACATACTATCTACAGTATGTCATATGTTCCCATTCACATAGCATAAGATATACAGTATATATATATATATACACTATATTGCCAAAAGTATTGTGACACGTAAAATGACAGAGCAGGGTCAGCGCATGCTGAATCGCACAGTGCGCAGAAGTCACCAACTCTCTGCAGAGTCAATAGCTACAGACCTCCAAACTTCGTGTGGCCTCAGATTGCCACAACAACAGTGCGTGGAGAGATTCATGGAATGGGTTTCCATGCCGAGCAGCTGCATCCAAGCCTTACATCATCAGGTGCAATGCAAAGCGTGGGATACCGTGGTGTAAAGCACGCCGCCACTGGACTCTAGAGAAGTGGAGACGTGTTCTCTGGAGTGACAAATCACGCTTCTCTGTCTGGAAGTCCGATGGACGTGTCTGGCGGTTTGGCGGTTGCCAGGAGTTGAATTTCCATTATTTCCTATGGGGAAATTTGCTTTGATATACAAGCGCTTTGGATTACAAGCATGCTTCCGGAACGAATTATGCTCGTAAACCAAGGTATTACTGTACAGTGTTTCCCCAAAAATAAGACCCTCCTCAAAAATAACACCTAGTACTATTTTTCGGAATTGCTAAAATATAAGACCTAGCCAAAAAATAAGACCTATTTATGACCATTCCCAGCGCCGGTGGGGGCATAAGGGGGAACTTGAAGGGCCGCGGGAGAGAATCAGCAGTGCCAACGAAGCCAGCGCTAGAGGAAGCGAGGTGGCAGCAGAGGGAGCAGAGCCGCATAAGCTGATGTTTCCTCTATGGCGCCGACTCCTGTCGCAGGTGGAGTGATGCCAAATGTACTCCGCCTGTGAGGAATCGATAGTGAAAGTGCGCTTCGCTCATTCTGGCCAGCAATTGGTTTACTAAATTGCTATTGGAAAGGTACGGCACCCCTGATTGCCCTGATCACCATATTTTTGTACATGAATACATGTAGACTGTTGTACAGGAATAAGTGTGGATTGTTGTACATTAAAAGAAAATAAGACCTACCCCGAAAATAAGACCTAGTGTGTTTTTTGAGCCCAAAAAAATATAAGACCGTGTCTTATTTTCGGGGAAACACGGTAGCTGTGCAGGACTGTCTGTCCTTCAAAAGGTTGAAGATATCCTTACCATCTTGTCTTGAATTGTATTGTGATTGTAATCTCTTCCTTATATTGTAAAGCGCTGCGCAAACTGTAAAATAATTATAATAATATTCAGGCTTGGGTGGTACATTGTATGTTAATGCACTTAAAAAAAAAGCCCCTCAATCTGCCTCTAATGCACATTACAACAGGGGTGGACAACTCTGACCCTCCAGCTGTTGTGGAACTGCAGGTCCCATAAGGCATTGCAAGACTGACAATTACAGGCATGAATCCCGAGGCAAAAAACAAATGAAAATGAAAAAACGAGGCAGAGGCATGCTGGGATTTGTAGTTAAAGCACAGGAGTTGCCCACCCCTGCATTACAGACTATTCTAACTACTAGAAGCTATCAATAAAGTCCTATGTACCAGGGTCACTGACTCCATGTCTGTAATTTGAGATCTATTGGAGTGACTGTGAATGTTCCATGTTCTCCTTGCCCCACTAATGTACGCTTTTCTTTTTCACATTGAGTAATTAGAACCATGGATCTGCAGCTAAAACAATGAGCTGTAATTGAATTTCTGGTGAAAGTGGGTTGGGCATCAAAGGAAATCCATAATCGGCTAAAGAACATTCATGGGGACGCTGTAGTGGACATTAGCAATGCGCGCCGTTGGGTGATATCTATATATAGTGAACCAAACTAACTTGCGCTAACGGAAATAGTAAAACTAAATTAAGATGGATTAAAATTTAAAATAGATATTAATATGACCCCGGAGCTAAAATTTCTAAAACCAAAAAGGAAAAAAGCTGCTGAACTCAGGCTAAAAGCCTACAGAATAATGGTGTAATGAAGTGTACAGCGCTAAATGCCCTTCAGGAAATTAGATAACGGTAGGGATCATATTGTGTCACCTCCGTGTCAAGCAATCGTGAAACAGTGTATATATAATAAATATTTGTGTAAAAACGTATAGTACGTTATAAAATGTGTCAGCAGGTGTCATAAAAGGCGTGTCATACATGAACCTTATTAAATAAATAAACAAAAATCTTCAAAGAACATGTGTCATATATGTGAAAAAAATATTATTGTGAAAAAAATATTAAATAAATAAATAAACATGTGTCATATATGTGAAAAATAAATATATCACAATATAAAACAGTCTGTGTTGTTTTCTTTCGAAAATAAGTAGAAGTATGCACTTATAATATAAAAAAATGGTCGTTAATGATGAGGAGTAAGATTACTGTCCTATCCCCCCTATACCCCGGCAGAAGTAGGCATAATCGTGAAGATTTATATTTGGGGAACATCTATTTTAACATTTTTTACATATCACACTCATATAACACGATTTTAACGACCTTAACCTTTTTAACACTTGGGTTACTCTCACTACCTTTCCCAATGCACTAATTAATACACTATAAATTATTTATAAATTAATTAAATAAATAAATGAATTACAATTAAGATAAAATAAATTATTTACAAATTATTTATTGGTAACACCTATTTCACAAATAGATATAATCAAACTCATTTAGTTGTAAGAATGAATGAATATAACTAATATTAATTTGTCACACAAACCATTTTTACACATACACTTTACAATAGGTAGTCAATTAATCTTCTTCAAAAATAAAAAAATTCAGGGACTGCCAATTCCCTCTAATCCCTATTATGCCCTTTTCTGAGGTTTCCCATGTGATATCAGTGAGATGAGCTATAGCTAAATATAGCTGAATTCTGTGGAAGACTGCAGCTCCTAAGGGCCTAAAAACCTCATCAGTGACAAAGCCGTGTTTCTGGGAGGGTAGAGTCAGGTCAATGTTTTTCAGGTTTTTAGAACCTTGGTATGAGAACCTTATGAAATTCTGAACATTTCCTTGAAGCTATCACATCCTCTGATCTCTAAAGAGAAGGTGTGCCTACTATATATATTCAGGACCACATCTGTAAGTCACTATGAACACATCGCCTATTCACCACCATTGATAGAATGGCATCTAAGGCTGGTGTAATTATCATCTGGGTCTGGCTTTTGTCTGCAGCTATGGTGTATAAGGGTATCCAGACATATTCAAAACTCAGTTCAATAAGTGTTAATAGGAAGTGGATAGAAGCATTCCACTATACTACTTGACCAGAAGTCTGTGGGCTCCCAACCTTTTATATGAGCTTGTTGGACATCCCTTTCCAAACCTTGGGCATTAATATGAAGCGCATGCCCCTATAACATCCTTTACAAAGATATCATTGTTTTTTTTTACAAATAATAAACAAAGTTATCAAACACACCAAAGATAGTACAGGTAAATATTGATAAGGTGTCCATCCCAGCATTAGACATTAGGGATCCATATTGTAAAGCAAGAACACAAACTAAGCAGGCAGAAAACATAACGGTTCTGACCAAACCCAATATGAAATGGCAGTAGGCATGTTGTAAAGCATGCATGGGTCCTGTTAGACCATTTGGTAAAGGTCAGAAACCACGTCAAGCAGGGCACACGGGCGGGAGGGCAGATGGGTACAATAGCGCCCCTCATCCCAAAATGTCCATACACCCCTACGCACCACCTGCAGCTGTACTATGTGGTGTCCCCAGTTATGAATGAACAGGCTGTGATTTACATCACCTCCTGTTCATTCATGAATTTCTGAATGGGGAGAAGCACTCAGTACGGAGGCTTTTCCCCATTGAGAATCTGCTTGATAGTAAATATCTTACTATCAGCAGTTTGTGAATGAATGGGAAGCCTCTGTACTGAGTGCTTCCCATTCACTGAGTGCTGAGGCTGCAGAAAAAGACATTGAGGACTCTGTGTCCTCATTGTCTTTTTCTATTTCAAAAGGGAAATGTCAGGGGTCTGTTTAGAACCCTAATATTTCCCCGAAGCCCCCCAACAGTAAAATAATAATAAAAAAATAGATAAAAAATGTGTAAATAATAAAAAGAAAGCACAAACCCCCCCACACACACATAACATACACGTGCACCATATTGTGGTGTTTGCCAGGCACATGCGCTGCAGTGCGTTGTTAGAACGCATTGCAGTGCATTATTTTCTTCTTTTGTAAATAAAGATTAATTTAACTGTTGCAGCGCATGGCAAAGCTTTGTGACGCATTGCCGTGCGTTGTGATACCTTGTGTTGTAATTAAATATACTCCTGTATCATTTTATCACAACACAAACACCAACAATTTTTTTTTATAATCCCCTTTCCTCAGCCTCTCATTGGTGTGGCAGTATTAAAGTAAAGTGTTAGGCCTCATTCAGGCGCCATTCACACCAGGGCGGAAGCGTTTCACCTTGGTTTCCGCACGATTTCTGAAACAGCATTTTTGGCTGTTTTTAGTCGCATTTCAGAGCTGAAACGCAATTAAAAACAATCAACAATGTGCTGATCAGCGCATTTCTATAAGAATGGGGAGGAGGGTTTCGTTGTGGGGCCCTTACAAAATTTTGCTATGGGGCCCTGGGATTTCTAGTTACGCCCTTGTGTGCTACATATGTTGTGTATTGCCTCGTGCACCAGAGTGAGAGCAATAATTCTAGGGCTAATATTAACGGATATCTCTAACCTGATGACCTGAACGGGCTTTTAAAGTGTTGTCTATGGACAATTTGGGGTACCATATTTTGTCGCTGTTTCATAGATGATTGCAATTTTTAACCTGGACATGTTGGGTATTTATTTACTCATCATAACCACATCTATATATTTAAAAAAATGGTATTATATTATATTTTGTTTTTGTGTTCTAAAATTACCTTAAGTGTATTTTTTTACAAATTGTTTGGGTATGATAAACAGTTGCGCTAATACCGTGTGACGTTAAATTATTATATCTGCCTGGAGTTCAGGTTTAAATACCCCCTATGTCATTCTTTGAACCTCTCGATTACCCATTGCAACATGACACCTTCTCTATAGCATGTTTCTCAACCTTTTGAGGTACAGGGTCCTTAAAAAATAATAAATGCATGCTTCTTCATAAAAGGAAACATTTGCATTTATTATTTTTATTTGCATAGGAGCCAATAAAGCATTGCAACTGCAGTAGGTCATGGGTGCAATGCTCTGGCACCTGCGGACTCTTCCTCCTGTACATGTCTATACCTAGGTATACCTAGGTATGGACATTCAGTTCCCATGGAGACTCTTCCTCCTGTCCATGCCTATACCTAGGTATGGACATGCAGTTCCCATGACGTCACAGCACTTGTATTCCATTGAGAACTGCAAATCCCTCTGCCGCGGTGGCTGATGTGACTGTAATTTCTCAATTCACAGATCCTGTCAAAGCTCCGCCCACACAGTCACGCCGAATTAAAAAAAGAACGTTGGAGTGGTGGCCGGAGGGGGTGGGGGGTTTACTATGTGACCATTTTTTATACTATACCATAATTATAGGTGATACATGGTCAGAAAAGTAAACTTAACCTTCAAATTTGATTCTGCTCTCATATTGCAACCAGCTACACATCTGTAATCTGGAACAAATACATACATCTCTAAATTAAATAATAAATTGCTATAATAATAATAATAATTAAAAAATAAAAGCAGAAAACATGCGTTGTTTTGGGTGGAGGAGGCTGCTCGCTGTTTTTTAAAGGTCATATTATGAGGTAGAGCGCTTTCATGAGTGCATCTTGTTCATCTTTGATCAGCGGACCTCCTACGTCGATAAAATGGTCTGCGGGAAGTTTGTGCGAAAGTCTGCCTTTCAATGAGCAACCTCGAGGGACTTCCCTGCTTCCATCTTCACCAACAGTACGAAGAGGAATATCTGCAGCAGGATGGGACAGCTGATAGATTTGGCCCCGGCCGGTGGTGTCATCCGGAGGGACTTACCCTTCCTTAGTGGTCAGAGACCACCTGCTCCAGGATAGCTAATTATCCAGCTGCAAGGCCTGGATTGGACTTCTTCCTGTGTTGCTTTCCTTTTGTCCAGTTTTTTTTTTCCTTGTATCTTTTTGCAGACATTTGGATTATCAGATGTTCTGGTCTCATGGTAGTCTGGGATTCCTGTAGTGTGAAAATGTGATGGGAAAGATAACCGTTTCAGAGTTAAGCTCAGGATATTTAAAGGATAAGTGCACTGAAAAACCAAGTACACTTATCCTTCTTGCTGCCTACCCTTAGGCCTCATTCACACGAGAAAAAGCCGGCACGTACAGCTCCGTGCTGAGTGCACGGCCGTATCGGGCAGCTCGCGGGAAGGACAGGTGCTGCGTGTGATTAGTACACAGCCCCTGTCCTTCTCTTACGGGGGTACGCGGCCATACGCTCGCCCACCCTGCACGTCCGTGCGGATGCTGGTGTCCGTACTCGTACGCTGACAGGATGGATCCTGTCTGCGTCTGAGCCGGGATACCCACACCCATACGGACATTCACTTGGGGTGAGCGTAGATCGGCGTACTCCCATAGAGAAGGACAGGGGCTGTGTACTAATCACACGCAGCACCTGTCCTTCCCGCGAGCTGCCCGATACGGCCGTGCACGCAGCACGGAGCTGTACGTGCCGGCCGTTTCTCGTGTGAATGAGGCCTAAATATAAATGAACCCAAACTTCCCATCAACAAAATTAGCATGGTTCTGTTTACATCCAGCTCCCCAGTGCCCCCTCTGCTGGTTGCACCGGCATATTACAGCTCCATAGACTTCTATTCAGCTGTCTCCCAGCCAGTAGAGGAACGCGGCCAGGAGAGCGAGACTTGCATTGCTGGATGTCTACAAACAGCGGAGCAGCGTCACTCTGAAAGTACAGATCTGAGGAGAGCGAGAGTGGAATCATTGAGAGCAAGGGAGGAAGGCAACAAGAATATGTGAGCTTTGTCCAAAAGTTATTCTTTAAATAGTAAAGTCTCAGCGTGTCCTCTCCTGTTATAACATCAGCATTGTAATAGGAACACATACTGGAGTTGTTTTTGATAATGTAATCAAAGCTTAGTTGAAGAAATCCCCTTTATGTAGTGAGTGCTGCCTTCCGCCTCCCCATCACTTCCAACATCTTCCTGGATTCCCAGTGTGCTTTGCGTCTCTTTCCCTGCTGCTTCATGTGATGCAATAATTGTCAGGACTACATATCCCATAAAGCACTGCTTCCAGCAAGCAGTGATAATGTTACATTGTTCAGACGTTGAGTTGTAGTTCAGAAGGCAGGCTCTGAGGCGGTGGTGACACAAGGAAGGTCATATTCACAGGGCTGAGTGGAATGGTGTCAGAGCATTGAGGAAGAACATCCTATGGGCATCTTCAATAAGTAAGTTTATAAACTTCTAGATGGATCTGGTTATTAGGAGCGGGATGGAACTTATGGAGATTTAATATAGAAATACAGATTTATTTTTTGACCATAGATACCCTTTAACACAGTGGGCCAGGTAAACTAAGATTGGCAGCTGTTGAGGAATGCAAATGGCCACATGTGACATCTTGATTTGGCGCACCACATGTCAAATAAACCATTATGTAGCTCCACCCACTATAGGCTGCCTGCAGAAAATTACAGGAAGGGGCAGAGACAAGAGCCGTCACCCTGCACATGGAGAGAGAGGAGCAGTGACCGTTTTTTATTACAGGAGGGGGCGGAGACAAGACCAGCCACCCAGCACAAGAAGGGAGAGCAGCAGTGAGCAGTATTTATTACAGGAGGAGGCAGAGACAAGACCAGTTACCCTGCACAAGAAGGGAGAGCAGCAGTGACCGGTCTTTATTACAGGAAGGGGCGGAGACAAGACCAGTCACACTGCACAAGAAGGGAGAGCAGCAGTGACTGGTCTTTATTACAGGAAGCTCCAAGTGTCACACTGGATTACTGGAAGAAATACACCAAGATTCCAATAATAATACACATGACTCTGGTATGAGGACAACATTTTCTTATCCTGGAGTTCAGCTTTAAAAGACGGGTCACGAGCAGCCCCATGGGGCCATGGCTTAAGAAGCCTAGGGCAGGGGTAGGCAGCCTTGCCACTCTAGCTGTGGTGAAACTACAAATCCTAACATGCCTGTGTCTCTGGGAGTCATGCTATGGCTGTCAGAGTCTTGCATTACTTCTTTAATAAAAGGGGTAACCAGCAGCCCCATAGGGGCAATGGCTTAACTGCCTAGGCTAGGGATAGGCAGCCTAAGTCTTGGCACTCTAGCTGTGGTGAAACTACAAATCCCAACATGCTTCTGTCTCTGAGAGTCATGCCTGTGGCTGTGATAGTCTTGCAATGTCACATGGCACTTGTAGTTCCACAGCACCTGGAGTGCCGTGGTTGCCTACCCCTGGGTTAGACAAAAGAGGGAGGGCTGTCACTGTCTAGGCCAAGGGGTAGGGAGCCTTGGCACTCTAGTTTTGGTGAAACTACAAATTCCAACATGCTTGTGTCTGTGAGAGTCATGCTATGGCTGTCAGAGATTTGCAAGGCCTCTTTAAAAGAGGAGGGACCGGCAACCCAATTTGGGCAATGGCTTAGCCGCCTAGGCCAGGGGTAGGTAGCCTTGGCACCCCAGCTGTGGTGAAACTACAGATCTCAACATGCTTCTGTCTCTGAGAGTTGTGCCTATGGCAGTCAGAGTCCTGCAATGCCTCTTTAAAAGAGGCGGGACCGGCAGCCCCATGGGGACTGTGGCTTAACCGCCTACGCCAGGGATAGGCAGCCTTGGCAATCTAGCTGTAGTGAAACTACACATCCCAGAATGCCCTTCTCTCTCTCTCTCTGGGAGTCATGTCTGCAGCTGTTAGAGTCTTGCAATGCCTTATGGGACTTGTAGTTCCATAAAAGCTGGAGGGCCGAGGTTGCCGACCTCTGGCCTAAAGCCGTTTCTTCAGTTGCCTCAGCATCACTGTAAACATTTATCTTGAAGATGGGGCCACAAATAACACGCCGGCCCTCGTTTCACATGATGTTTAATGATTGTTTTTCAGTCATAATTACGCAAAAACCTTTTGCCTGTCTGACTTAATAACAAGCCGCCTGACAGCAGGGATAACATGCCGAGACGGGGAGTGCGTGTCCTCAGCCAACCCCGGCAACTCAATGTAAAGAAAATTTCAGAGAAAAACATTGGAAGACCGGCAGCCAAAACTCCGACGGAGCATCTCGCGTCGCCTGGCAACCCTCCTACAAACAACACAAAACTGGGCTCAGGCCTGTAATGAATGTACATATAAAACACGCATTGAGCGGGCTACAGATGCAGCACGCAGGCCCGACGGCTGGGCTGGAGGAAGTATTACGTTACTTTCTAGGGTCATGTCTGTCCGTTAGATGTCACGTCAAGCACTAGGCGTCGCCTTGGCAACAGCCGGCCCGAGAATAAATCTCTGACAATCCAGTTTAAGTTGAAACAGACAGGGAACGCGACCACACCTTCGCTACGCGTTGTCTTTTTCTGTTTTTTGGGTGTTTATAGAGTGAAATGTTTCTTACTCATAAGATTTATACTGCCATTAATTTGTCTGAGTCTGCAAAGGTCACGTTCAAGTATAGGATAATTAATGGCTCTCTTCAGATCTCCAATGCATCCCCTTTGATCACTGAAAAAAATGGCAGCTTAGAAGCAGAAAATGCATCGTCTCTGGCCCGTCACATGGTGGCGCCAGCAGCACGCCGATCACCACGTTCATTACGTATAATGTCTGTAGTCTGGAAACGGGTTATGTACAAGGGAACCGATCACAGTTAAGTTATAGCTGTAAATGTTACTTGACAGTCATTTTTGGAATAATTTTTGCCATATGTTTATTATTATATCTCATAAACAGATGTGAGGTTGCTCCCTCTAGTGGTTATCTCAACACTCCGACCATGCCGTTGGCGCGTTTACTAAAACGCTGCAAGAAAATCGATTACAGAAAACATGTTCAATTTTTAGAAGGCCATTTGTAAATGCAGTGATCCATCCATAGTAGACATGTGCACACAGGGCCAGATTTCCCACAATGCCAACCACAGGCCTTGGGGCAGCAGGGAGTAGAGGGGCAGCAGGGGTGTGGAATTCCTATCTCCCAATGCCCGGGGGGGTACTTTTTTTTCTACATTTAGTCCTGCTTTGGGCAAGCAGAGCTAAATGTAGAGCGGGGAAGCCGCCGCTTGTTTTGTACAAGTGATCTCGGCGACATTGTGTGTAGCCTGCAGGTCTGCCACTCTCCATAGGGGGGGGGGGGCGCATTCAGGAACCTGGCCTTGGGGCAGCAGAGAGAGTAAATCCGGCCCTGTGTGCACCGGCAAACAATTAAGTTTCATTTCGTTTGATTTGGATTTTGCATTATTTAGTTTTTCGGGTCCAAAAGTCAATTAGTTTCGGGATTCGGATTCATACGAAATTCTGTACGGATTGCCGCTTCGTTTTCGTATCATTCGCTCGTTGCAGCAAAGTGACATTTGAGGAAAAAAATAAATGTTTTTTCCTCAAATGTCACTTTGCTGCAACGCAATTTCGTTCAACAAACGAAATTTCGTACAGACTACTAACGATTTTCGGAATTGTAAATTCGGATTCGTTTGAATTCGTTTTATCTGTAATTCGGAATTTGGATACATCCGAATCTCCAAATTTCCGAATTTCGATTCAGAACGAACGAATCGCACATGTCTAATCAGGTCTGACGTCAACAGAATGACTTCTGATTGGTTGCATTGTGTATGCGCATTGCATGAAATGGTCACTGTTGCAAATTTGTAGGAATAATTTTTGCCGCATTTTCATTATTACATTTCAGTTCCTCCCTCTAGTGGTTATCTCAGCATTCCACCATGCAGCTGGCACATGTACTAAAATGTTGCAAGAAAACCAATGACAGAACAGTGTTCAGTTTTTTGGTGGAAATTCATACATGTGTTAATCTATAGCAGGCAATTGGAATCCATTCTGCACTGGTCTGACTTCAGAAGAATGAACTCTGGTTGGTCTCATTGCATAGTCACATTTCATTAAATGGCCATAAGCAGTGCCGGATGAAGAGCACCATTGACTGATACTGTTGGTTGGTCATATAAGAAGCAGCAGAGGCGACTCTCTAACTAAGAGGCCACCTAATATGCCTGATTAGAGAGCCACAAGCTGTGGAAAAAAATCATTTTGGATATTTCGTTATTTTGGAATTCGGATCCGAAATTCAATTTGGTTCGGGATTTCGGATTTGGACGAAATCCGAATTGTCATTAGTTTCGGATGAGTTTACGAATATTTGTTGTGAGTAAAACAGAAAACCATATACAGATATTAATAGTAAAGATCAATCTCCCAGACCCAAATGGCATTCGGAATCCAAATTTCAGAATTGTATCAGGGAGCTCCAGAATGCCATTTGGGTCTGGGAGCCTCAGCTTTAGTATTACATGTATATGGCTCCCAGACCCGAATGGCATTCTGGAGCTCCCTGATACAATTCTGAAATTCGGATCCCGAATGCCATTCGGATCTGGGAGCCTCAGCTTTAGTATTATATGTATATACTGTATATGGCTTCTATGTTGCCGTAACGAAAATTCGTATTCAGACCCATCCGGAGGCATTCAACCGAAAAACACATCTGATTGGCCAGAAAAGTCCGATTTCAGTTTTGTTTTTTAATGAAATTCGGACAGGATCGGAAATTTGGAAACGGAAATTCAGATTCGGACACATTCGGATTCATTTTTATTTGGAACGAAACAAATCGCACATGTCTTAAGAGCTACTGGTGCCTCTGCCTGATTGTGTTCTGCCCGGCCGGCCCAAATTGCCATCAGGCATACTGAGGCAATGCAGGCCTATTTTCAGTGATAGGCCAGCAGCTGGCGCTCCAGTAGCCCCTATGTTAACCTGGTCCTGGTCACAGGTGTGAATGTTACTTAAAAATAATCAATGGACGTGTCTAGGTTTGGCGGTTGCCAGGAGAACGGAACTTGACTGACTGCATTGTGCCAAGTGTAAAGTTTGGTGGAGGTGGGGTTATGGTGTGGGGTTGTTTTTCAGGGGTTGGGCTTGGCCCCTTAGTTCCAGTGAAGGGAACTCTTCAGGCATCAGCATACCAAGACATTTTGGACAATTTCATGCTCCCAACTTTGCGGGAACAGTTTGGGGATGGCTCCTTCCTGTTCCAACATGACTGCGCACCAGTGCACAATGCAAGGTCCATAAAGACATGGATGAGCGAGTTTGGGGTGGAGGAACTTGACTGGCCTGCACGGAGTCCTGACCTCAACCCGATAGAACACCTTTGGGATGAATTAGAGTGGAGACTGCGAGCCAAGCCTTCTCCTCCAACATCAGTACCTGACCTCACAAATGGTCCAACATTCCCATAGACACACTCCTAAACCTTGTGGACGCCTTCCCAGAAGAGTTGAAGCTGTCATAGCGGCAAAGGGTGGGCTAACTTAATATTGAACTCTACGGACTAAGACTGGTATGCCATTAAACTTTTCATGTGCATGTAAAGGCCGGCGTCCCAATGGTTTCGGCAATATACTGTGTGTGATGATACATGGGAGTACTGAGGTTTTTTTGTCTCACATAAATTGCTAAAACAGTATATAGTTCAGTACCGTTCCCTACCACTAGGTGGTGTGTGCTACACGTCTATCACCGAATTAATGTATTCAGAGGGTATTGTATCTGCTAAAAAAATGATAATAATAATAATGAAATAACTGTAATACAAAAGTCAATGGCCAGCTAGAGGCTCCAGTGTTTGGCATTCATTTCCAGCTCCTTTGGAAGATTTTAGCATTAAATGTATTGCAGTTCTTGCAAGAACGAGGCCAACAATATGTAGTAAGAACACAATATTGGATAATTACTTTCTTGGGTTTGGGGTGGTGAGCGCACAAAGTGTACAACTCATTCTCCTTGTGATATGGGCTTGTTCTCTTCTGCCCAAGGATCGGGGTGCACCCCCAACCCCCCCAGCTTCCTTGGGAGGCGAAAAATGCTAGGGACACCCTTGACATTAGGGTCCGCAAAGTAAATGGACCCGTAATCTCAGTCAACTTTAAGCCACTCAGGTAATTTTTAAAGCTGTATTAGTTATTTTAACAGTGTTTTTGTAGGAAATAGATATTTAGCCTTTATATGCCTTTATTTCTCGCACGTAACTACTATTTCTCTCTACGTCTGGAATGGTTTCTCTTCTTCACTGACACTTTATACAATGTCACAATTGTTACCAGTCACAAGCTAGTGAAATTTTAAAGCTCAATTTTCTGGATGACCCACCACTCTAGTCTCAATGACTTGGTTGACTAGAGTGGATGACCCACAACTCTAGTGCCAAAAATAAAGATTGCAGATTTATATGCATATATTTGCTGCACCTCACATAATGACATTTGAGCGTCGCTTCCCGCCTTTTGGCTGAGATCAAGTGTAGTATCTGTTCTTATCAGTCAAAGATGCACCGGTATCCAATTGCCGGTGTAATTGTCTGAGTACTGGAGGAGGTTGCGGACCCCGGGTTAACGATTCTTCGTTAATGGGTGCGCTTGGTGTCGGACCTCTGTAAGGTGCTCAGACTCCTGATAATGGGCAGATCCGAAACTTGATCGAGGCTGGAGGGTTGGGGGCGGCAGAAGCCCGTGGTGTTGTGCCCCCTGGGGGTGGCGTCCCAGGGGTGCTCAGAAAGTCACAGGGTCCGGTACCTACCCTCACTGACTCACTGATGCACTTGGTCACACACCACATTGCATTTTTCTGCACAACGCCTCTTGGACAGGCCTTATGGCTAGTCCGGGGCAATTTTTTTGCACTCGGCCCCTAGGGCCTGTCAGCGTGGTGCACTGGCACTTATTATTTATCGCATCTTATGCACGATACACGATTGGCCTTTTTTTGGCATTGACCCACAGATGCTGATGGTGCAGGTTTCTTCGGGGCCTATTCCTGACGCTGGGAGGAGATTCTGTGCATCCTATGGGGCTCTCTATCTCCTCCCACCCAGGAGGGGGGTTTCTCTTCGGGAGATCCCCCTGCCTAGTACTGTGTGGGACCTGTTTCGGCAGGTCCCCAAAGGATCGGTGGTCCACCGGTTTCCATGTTCCAGTGCGACGCAAGCCGGCCCCCTGCGTTCAGGGGTGCGGGGGGGGGGGGGGGGGGTTGGCAATGATGGATTGAAGGTGTACAGAAGAGCCCTGGGGCCATGCTAAAAAAAACATGAAATAAAATTCTGACATTTTAAGTCAGAGTTCTGTGTTTGCAAGTCAAAATTCTGAGATTAAAAGACAGAATTCTGAGATAAAAATTCATAATATTAAACACAGAATTCTGATTTTCAAACACAGAATTCTGACTATCAAACATTGAATTCTGAACTTAAAAGTCAGATATTTGTTTTTTGTTTTGGCTCCAGGGCTATTTTCTGTGCCTTAACATCAACTTCAAGTGAAGTCAAGCCCCTGGATGCAGACTGCCCAATGTGGATATGTGTGAAGCAGAGGTTGCAAGCTTTCTCCTTACCCAAGGGTTCTCATGTCTAGTGAGTTCCATACTAACATCACTGACTCTTTTTATAGGTTACCTGACCACCGGCCCAGGCCACATCTAGGTAACCATTTGATTGCTACAACATTCTACAATTTAAAAAAAACGGGAATTAATGATAACCCCATAAAGGTACCAAAACACAATAAATGTCACTATAATGGGGCTTTAATTAGGATAAGACTATCAAAACCGTCACCAATTTTTTCTCCGAGGCCATCAGTTTATTCCCCTGTAATTGACCTAAATTATAACTGTTTAAAGCAGCACTTTTGTTTAACGGGAGTTCCCCTTTAGTTACCCCTCTTGTTCTTTCATCCAACTCCTGGAACTGTTCCAAGCCATATGGTTACTGCATGTGAGCCCCTGGACTTTCAGACCGTCTGCATTCGCTTGTGTTCAGTTTCACTTCTTCTCCAAAAAGTGATGTTTTCAATCGTTGTTTCCAGTAACTACAGCGGAGGATGTCATTTAAAGCTGATTAAATGGTGGAACATCAGTTGCGCAGACATGAAGCATCTTGGATACTGAATAAACAAATATGTTTCAGCTCCGGGAACCTAACAAAGACCATGTTTTCTAGATTTGTAGGACAGGATTATAGGAATGTTACACACTGCCTACATTCAATGAAATGTAATTCTGTGTTTTAGGAAATTTGCAGCACTGTAATGCTCTGTAATTTTCTATACAATGATTATTGAATTCAGAAATGTTTGCTGTACGTATTAATGTAGCAGAACCGGTCTACTTGCTAAATTCAAAAATACTGTAAAACTTTCATTGATTGGGCACATATGATCGTCAGTCTTGAAGATCATTGTTAATGAAACTGAGTAATTGGTTTAAACACAAAACCCATCTTTCTGACATTAAAAAAAGCATTCATGTCTGGGTAGATCAGACGTATAACATCTATAATAAATCAAAACCCAATCAACAAAATCTCATGTAAGCTAAACATGCTAATATCAGTTCAAAAGTTGTAAAATGCTTACGCTTTCGCCAGGTGGGATTGTGTGGCACCCAGCAATCTGGGCACAAGAGGAAGTCCTGCATGTGCCCTTTACAATGGGCTCTGGGCGCCATCTTGGGGAAATCCGTGTCTAATATAGACACAGGATTCCTAAGAAATTTTGCTCGCCATCTGTGGGGCAGTCATGATATACAGTGGTACCTCGGTTCACTAACGCTTTTGTTCGCGGACAATTCGGTTCTTGAACAGGAAGTTCGGCAAAATTTTGCCTCCATTCGTGAACTCTGCATCGGGGGACAAACACGACCGTGGCCATCTTCCCCGCTCTGACACGTGGTTGTGGCTTCCTCTAGTTGAGATCATGGTCGCAGACAGAGCTGTGCACACTTGGTGTAATGCTTTTTTGTGTGCTTTTTAGCACAGTACTGTGCATTACTATTCAATCCAGCATGGCTCCAAAGAAAGTGCAGAGCAAGCATGGTGGTAAAAAGAAAGGGCAGAGCAGTAATGAAGGTGAAAAGAATGTGCAGAGCGTTAATGAAGGTGTCAAGAACATGCATAGTGGTCTCTCATTTCCGGAGGGTTATGCAGCGCAGGAAACAAGTGACATTAGACAGATTTTTCGCCAAAATTGACCCTGCAGCTAAGAGACAAAGAAGAGAGGAAACCCCTGAAGGAGATCTCCCCGATGTCCTTATGGAGGGGGACTCTCCCTCCAAACAATAACCTCCTCCCCACCCACCTTCCTATCCTCCACGCCAGAAGTCGCCCCAAGAAAGGTTAGTGTTCACTCTCTTCATACTGTACTGTACTTTGTTGTATATGTTTGTGGTTAAAAAAAATGTTCACATATGGTTCAGAACAGGTTAACCTCATTTACATTAAACCCTATGGGAAAATTTGATTCTGTTCGCAACCAAAATCGGTCTGCGACCATGTTCGTAGGGGTCAGCACGGATTAACCTTATTTACATTGAACCTTTATGGGGAAATTTGATTCGGTTCGTGACCAATTCGGTTCGCGACCAGAATTGTGGAACCAATGAAGTTTGTAAACTGAGGTATTGCTGTATATTCCTTACTACTGCACAATAGGGAGCCCCCTGTGTGGGGAGTGCAATCCCGCAGTCCAGATGTGAGTCCCTCGTGTTTAGGCTCTTCTTTGGAGGAGTAGGACTTCTACATGGTGGAGCCTTTCAGGAGGAGAGTTTGACTGCATAGTTAGTGGGAGGAACCCTGTTGGAATGGACAGACAGTTGGGGCTTTCTAGCACTCTGTGAGTAACCTTTTTGGGAAAAAAACCACCTCTAGTGAGAGAGTGTCACCTGGTGATAGAACCGTCCCCATTAAAGAAACTAATTGAGCACCTGGATACTTTGTAGTTCTTTGCCATGTGATCTTGTCTTTTTTTTTACCACTGAGATGGAGAAAATTTGTTTTAACAGGTAACAATAATTATTTTCTGGAGTCAAGTTTTACATTACCTTTTTATTGACCCAACTGGACATTGGAGGTGTAGAGTATATGGGTCTCCCTTCTCTTGTGCTGGGTCGTATAACCTTGAGCCTCAACGTCTCAATGGCCTTGCTGTGCAGTGGGACCCTGGAGGCAGTTGCTGGAGCTACTGGTGTAAGAGAGGCAGTCTCCTGAGTGAAGGTTTCCCAGAGACAGACCTGAAGCTCGGAAGAACTGAGGCCTAAGTTATACCCTAGACCTTCCATAGCTGCCTGATTAGGAAAATAGCCATGTAGCAGAACTGAGGATATCTAAGCTATTGGTGGAGGTGTTCACAAGTTTCCAAAAGGGGGTCATTTTAAACTGCAAAAAGGTTACAAAGTGAGGCTTACCAGTTTATTTAAGAAGTAGGTATGAAGGCATGAACAGTTTAAAAAAAAAAATATTCAGCTTAAATGTACTTGCAACAAGAGAGGTAGTATACTCACCTCTCATGTCTCCTAGACTCCTACCTTCTGTAAAGGCACAATTGCGGCCACGCATGCGCAAAGGACCAACCGCGGGAAGCACGGCACACTGAAATATGCGGAGAGACGCGCAGACGGATGGCGCACAGGAAGTGAGGTAGCTGTCTTAATTCAGTGACTATTTAAGGATGAGCCTGCTTCCCTCTCATTGCTGATGGTCTTGTCAGCTTGGTGCCTGTTACCTGTGTTCCTGTTTGTTCTTCTTGACCTGCTTGACTTGGATTGCCCAGGACTACTCTTCTGCTTGCTGCCAGCCCTTGACCCCGGCCTGTTCCCTGGATTTGCTCTTGTCTTCTGAATTTGTACTTCGCTGCCCGACTGGATCCGACCTTTGGCTTGCTGACCTCCCTACGAAGTTTCTCCTGCATGTTGTCTATCTCCAGCCTGTGGCACTCGTGCTCCTCGCTGCCCTGCGTCCTCCTGTTCCCAACTCCAGGGGTCGCAGGACACGAATCACAAGAGAAGCCTCCCCGTCTTCCGGTCTCAGCCTCAGGTACATGATACCTTCCCTCTGTCCCAGAACTGAAGCCTCTGTAGGACTCTTTGGCCATTGACACTACTTGGAGTGTCAGATGCCTGTGTTCCCTGCCATGTGCTATGGTTCCTTTCTCTGATTCCTACATCACCACCAGGCTCAACAGTGATGGAAACGCAGCACATGGCAGGGAACACAGGCATCCAACTGTGTCTCCAGCAGAGACACAGTAAGAGACATACACCGGTGGAGAGGTAAGTGTAATATCTCTTCTGTTGCAGGAGTCTTTCAGCTGATTTTCTTTTGTGCTTGACTGGATCACTGTGTTGAGGAGAAAATATGTAAGTACATAATTGCAATATATACACATTTGCCCATGTTTCATCTTTTAAATATGCTACACCACAGATAAAATACCTGCTGATCCTGCCAGATATCTAGAGAGATCCTAACTCCATATAGTAATCTGACAATGCTGCCTCTGCTGTAATGAAAGCCCAAGCTGGTTCTCAGATCTGGCCCATTCTTTTCTGCTAGACTACAGAGCTCGTCCTTCTTTCCTTAACTTCATAACATAAAGGGGAGGTGTGACCCATTCAGTGGTCTATTGCGAATGTCTGCAAAGCAAACCTTTAATGACCACTTCAGGGACTGCTGAAATTCTGACATCTGGTCAACTCAAAATGTGTGCTCACTGAAAGAAAACTACAATTCCCAAGAATGAAATACTACAGGCGGGAGCACAAAGACTTAATGGGATTTATATTCCTAAAGTCGAAGGCTCTCAAACAATCATTTGCAGCCCTAATTGATTTATTTAATGTGACACCAGTGTTCGCTAATGACAAGGTTTGATACTAATGAGAACAATCAGTCCTAAACATGCTAGAACTACCATCGAGCGAGAGTTATGACTCCATACTCATGTTACACCATCCATGGGTCGCTTTAAATCATATCTAACATATTATTATTTTAGTTGTGTGTGTTTAAGGCAGACATTAGGTCAGAAGAAGAATTGTACATAATTAGCATGTATTCATACATTCTGAGTAAATGTGGCAGTTACAGAAAAAATCATCTCCAAGGGAAATGCAGAATATTGTATTAAATGAGTCACTGATGTCCACAGCGCTTACATTTGCAGTACAAGTAGACTGCAGGAGTAGAAACCAAAGAGCTTTTCACTACAGTACATGTATTTCTCTCTCCAGTTTCTATGCCATGAATTAGATGCCTCATCCTTCTGTATTTCATGAAGTGCCAAATACCTCTGTGCAGTGCCAAATACCTCTGTGCATGTGCAGTGCCTCATCCCTCTCTATCGTACATATTAAGTACAGTGCCTTATACCTCTGTATAATGTACAGTGCAGTGCTTCATCCTTTTCTGTTACACGCAGTGCCTCAACCCTCCTGATTACACATAGCCCCTCCACCCTTCTTGTTGCATTCAGTGCCGCATCCCTCCATGTTACAAACAATGCCTCATCCCTCCCAATTACAATTTCCAATGACTCCCTTTTTACCGTACACAGTGTCTCATCCCTCTCTAATACAAACAGTGTCACAATCCCTTTTATTTTACACAATGTCTCATCCTCTTTATTAGAAGAAGTGTCCCTTTCCTCCCTGCTCCGCTTCACAAAGTCTCTCATAAATCTCTCTTACCCATGGTGCCTCATTCTTTCCTGTTACAAGCAGTGCCTTATTATTCTCTATGACCCACAGTGCCTCTTATAGCCTTACAACATACAGGGCTTCCTATCTCTCTATTACACACATGCCTTATTCCTCATTATTACATTGAGTGCTTCATCCTTCCCTGTCAATTGCATTTTCTCAGTACCTATCGCACATGGAGGACTATGATTCTTTGGCCTTGGAGGCAAGCCAAGTAGCCCTTTCATGGTATATTTTTTGGGGCTAAAGAAAGTGTATCATGAAAAGTGCACCATGGTTCTGCAGTTATTAGTGGGCAAGGCGAAAGATGGGGGCTCCTAAAAGACATTATTTCTTGTGACATACCTTTTTACACCTTCCAGTATTTGCTTCCTTTGCACCTCTTTGCATTCATCAGATGACAGCTCAGAACTACAGTGAAAGGTGAGCTGGAAAACCCTTGGCCAGATGCTGTGATCACAGGTCTGAACAGCGACAAGGTGGCTATATAATGCCCACCATTTGTCACTGGGTGCCAATATAATCAATGTCTCTGTGGTGAAGTATTTACACTCTGGGGCTTTAGGCCAACATATTGGATTAGTACTGACCCAGGAAGCATCTCTATTCAATGCAGTGCTCTCTGTATAAAACAGTCTCTCTCATCTGTGTCCCTGGCTGTTTAGGCAGTTATTTAGTTTTGAATATTTAAATCTTAACATTGACATGTGTTGGGGCTCATGTACATGGGGTTTACCTGCATTTGAGCTGCTTTTCATGCCTATAAAAAGTATTGTGAATGCAAAAGCAACCTGAAGCAGCTTGATCAAACCTGGGAGCAGCTTGAAGCAACTGCATGAGCAACTGAAAGGCTAGTCAAAGCATCTCACAAACACCAGAAAACATGCTGCTTTTGACTCATCTTTGAATGTGAAGCCCTTAAACTTACCATAGACTCAATCTCATTGCACTAATAAGGGTAACGGTGCAAAAATTAAAACTTAAGGTTTGTTCGGTCTTTGATCCAGAGTTCAATTTGCTTTGACACAAGTCCAAATCTGACAGAGCCACTGGCCCTCAGAATGAATCTCAGCATTTGTGTCTGGTTGTAAAGGAAATTTGAAAGCTTGAAATAACACCAATGAAATAACCAATTAAAAGGTCTGAGGAGTGTGCTGAGGGTTGTTAAAGTGTTTCATGAAAGCTTAGCTGACATACCCACAGTGATAATTTTGCTAACGGTATCATTATTTCCAGATGCCCATGTTTCATAGACCAATAATTAACATATTATTGCACAGAACAAAATCATGATTTGATAGAGACTAAACATTATATATTTTGGATGTATATATTCTTTAAGACATTTAAAGTGGCCAGTTAGGCTTCTGTACATTAGGGCCTAGCAAGCATGTTTGGTGCCTAATTGTGTAAATTTGGGTAGACACTTGTTATGTCTGTAATTTTATCATATCAGGATTTATAACATATGACTAGATATGATAGCTGGGCTGTATGAAAGAGCTGTATGAAAGAGCTGTTTCAAATTAAGTAGAGCCGGACCTAAATCTGTATTTCTCTAAATGACTTTACCACAGGCATTTGTGACCATAACACAGCCGGATGAGAGATCTGATAGGGTTTTTATGAAATGGCAAGTTTACAACGGCTATTAGCAAGTTTGGATTAAGAGACAGCCTGCTAATGGGTTTTACGGGCTCCAAATAGCTATTTACGACTGTGCTCATTAACAGATATGCAGATTCTGGCTAAGCAGGAAACGTGATACTACTACAATTTTTGCAGGCTACTGCTAATGAAGTTTAATGGGATATAGCCTACTTGTGTCTCGAACTGTGTTGTGATCTAGTGTGGGGGTTATATGACAGCTGTCTGCCTGGCCCTACAGATACAAGATTTAAATCTGATGGTTTGTCAAGGTTTTGGAGAAATACAGGTGGCACTGGGTTCAGTAAGACTCCCCATTCTTCTTACTCAGTCTGGGGTACTCCTGACCTCATTATTGTCACATGTAGGCCTACCTAAAACAAACATAATCAATATGTATCCAATCAGGTAGACCTCCACACTGAACAGTTGTTGGCAGTTTTATAGGAGATTTTACAATTAAATAGAAGTTGCTCCAACTTCTTGTTCACATTAACTGCTCAATATTCCCTACAACATCATCCTGATATTATGAATTTGCTTTTTCGAGCCTACACAAATTCTATGTACAGTTCTATCTAAACTCCGTAGTCTTGGGGGAAGGGGACCATTTACAATCTAGGACAGTACTAATTTGGCTTAGGCTGGTGGACATGAGTAGAGACACTTCACCTTTCATTCATTGATCGGAGTGGGACCTTTAGTCAGTGACACATGCTGGGCATGATGTAGCTAACTGCTCCCCTTTCAGACCTGCGATCCCAGTGACTTGCATAGAGGAGTTTCCCACCACCAATTTCCAGGGTGGCATTTGACCGAATTCGAAAAAAACCGCCAGCAATGCTGAAAGATGCAAGAAGGTGCGTGATAATAAGCTTTAGGAACACATTTTCATCATTCTCACCAATCACTGTGTCAACATGATAGACTTTGTGTGGTGCAATTTCTTTAGCCCACAGAAATCTGCCACTACTATGAAAAGGGTAGTAGGTTCCATTTGCCAACCAGGCCAAAGGTTCCCAGTCCTTCCCTGAATAGTCACACTGTAACATAGGAGGCCAGCTGCACAGTGATTTTGGACATAGGCAGGGCTAGATTTCCACCACTGGACCTGCAGGCACACAGCCATTGGCATTCAAAATAATAGCCCTTTGATAGGATCACCTCTTTTATTCTACTTCTACTTATCATGGCAAAATTGTGTGGACAATATATATGGAGATAATAAGCTACCCTTTGCTTTTAAGATAACAAGGGGTTGCGCTAGGTTAGAACCCAAGGTGTCAATAATTACCAGCTGCAGGAATGTGCAATCAGAACCACAGTGAAGTCCTAAGGACATAGGATAGTATTGGCTCAGTCTCTCACACATCATCGTGCTTATACGGCAGAGTGTTCTTGCCATTTAAACGCTTTTATTCTTCGAATCTTGTAAGTGCAGAAATAACTTTGTGTATAATAAATGTTTTAATCGCTGCACTTAGGAGTTTTTTCCCCTTCTTTTTCGTTTAATTTTTCTCCCCTACCATCTGGATAAACCCCGGTGGACGGATATTGTGCCTATGCGGTACATGAGGGTTTAACTGGAGGGGAAGGAAGGCTCGTTGCTCCACCTGGTCTTTCAGATCCAGAGTAAGGAATTGGATGAGAGAAGACAACCAGAAGAGATCGGTGAAGGGACCCTCTCATAAGTGACTTCTTCAGCGGATCAGAGGATAAAATTAGGACAGATAAGTAGCATTATTCCTCACACGCTACTGCTCGCAAGTTGGGGAGACATAGATGATTGGTCAATTGACCTTCTCCAACAACAAGATCGACCTTATGTGAGGACTCATTTGCCGTGTCAGGACATTAAATGGACTTGACGATTTTTGCTTATTGATTAGATTGGAATCATACCCTAGATGTAGGATCATATTCTGACATTAACTCCACTGACAGTTAGATCAAGCCATTTAACAGCTGAGTGGTGCAATAGGATAGCTCCCTCTCATTTTGTTTCTCCATATTTGATCGTTTTTCATATTGTTTATATTCACAAGCTTATAAGCTACATAAAAAATCTTTTATTATCACAAGTTTACACTACAACTGTCCCAAACACTAGTGGTATTTTTACCTCCAAATTATTGGAGGAAACAACACTCAATCACATCTGATATTAACACAAGAGAAGATTTGCACATTATTTAACGAGTTGACATTAGGACCCCTAAAGTCACCTGTGGACCCCAAAAGAAGCTGATGAAGCGAACGAGCACATATAGGCAATCGGCGGGCTATGAAGCTGCTGATCGCCTATATGTGAAACACCCGTTACCGGGTGTTTGCATTGGTCGGGTCTTTCCTGCCTGTGCGTGCCCGCTAGGGGGCGCACGCGAGCAGAAAAAAAATGCCGTCTGGCGACGGCAACCCGCCAATGCAGCAGTGCCGTCCATCCGTTTTTTTTACTACGGGCGGACAACAAGAGGTTAAGGTGTAAAAGATCACACAGGCTTTTCGGTAAATAATTCACTCCCAGAAGGAATCACTTTATCAATGAATTTAATAAACTACAATGTAAGAGAACACATGTATTTATCCACGGTCATTTATTGACACATGATACACAGTTGTTTTACAGGTGACACAGTTAATTTATTTATTCTTTCACTTTATACACCAAGCGCAGCATATTTTAGACTTTACCCTTTGCTTTTGTCGCATATAGGTGCAGGCAGAGCTGCCTTTAGAAATAACGGGGCCCTGTACAGCCTGCTTATCAGGTCACCCTAACCCCACCACTGCTATGGAAAAAGTACCAATTTCTAGCTGTGCTGCAGATCCCTCACACACACAAGGCAATCTCCCACCTCTGCGGCCTGCTCCCGATCTCCTCCACATGGGGACTTGGAAGCTAAAAAAGCCGCCCTCCCATCCCAGCCAATCTCAATGCATCTACATAGCCCTGTCAGGTAACTTCCACTTCACTGCCTACCTTTGACTAGAATGACGCAGAGTTAGGGCCACGCATACGCATCTCCTGCCAAGCCAGGGCCCTCCTGCTGTCCTAATAGGGCCTGGGCCTTGTAAGGGAGTACTGCTTGTATCCCCCCCATCAGCAGCCCTAGGCGCAGGAATGATATGCCTACATTGAAACTTTCCCATGGCAATAGAAAAAAAGCATTTCCTTACACATGACACTTACAAAATACACCAAAACCTGCCTTATTTTAGTGAGCAGGCTCAGTATCTGTCACCCCTTCCTTGCTCTATCATAGTGTTATGTTTACTAGTTCTACTAAAGAACAGCTACAAATATAAGCTCCAAGAACAATTTAATTTATACAATGTTTCAAACGATAAAAAAACCTAAAATACAAATCTCTATTGTATATATTTTAAGATGAGGATCCTTATACTTAAAGGAGCAAAGTGTTTTGTTATCAGGTCTCTTAAGTCCTCCAATTGCCATTCATTACCATGTGCCCTAATGCTATAATGCCAATTAAAAGTGACACTAAACTCAGGAGTTAAATGTTAAAAATACATTCAAGTATCTTCCTGTGATGGACTACAATCCCAATACAAATTAGTAAACTAAACGTGAGATTGTAGTCGATCCTGGGAGCGAGCTTAGAGCGCTGGCTACTTTACAACACACACAGGGACCATGGGGAACACAAGTAGCCACCCTCCAGAAGCAAGGACAGTGTCAGCACCAATTCAGAGATGATTTGAGGATCTACAGCCGAGTAATACACAAATAAGATACATTTTTTGTTAATAGTTAAGGCACTTGAATGCATTTTTAAGGTTTATCTCCTAAATTTACAGGGTTATTCACAAAAGGGTGGAGAGTTTGGAGAAAGCAGGAGAAGGGAACAATCTAGACCAAAATATCCGATTTGGGAAAAATTCTCCAATTCAGCTCACTTTCCAGTTCAGCTATGTTGTCCTAGATTGTTCACTTCTCCTGCCTTCTCCAAACTCTTCACCCTTTTGTGAATAACCCTATTAGTGTCACTTTAAAAAGCAGAAATGCATTTAAACTGCTGCAATGTGAAAGATAACTTCTCTTTTCTGTGTTAAAATTCTTCTTCTAATAACCTCACTGGAATTAAGGCAGTATGGACTTCTCTGCCTGGACTGCCCACCAACAGGCAGGACAAATAAACATTAGGTTCATTTATAGCGAGTAGAGTATGAAAAGGTGAGGCTCTGGTTAACTGCAAGATAAGATTTAATCCTAAAATGCAGAGAAGCATGGATGTTATGGTGCTGTTGGCCATTACTCAAAATCAGGGATGTATCAAGGGGCAGCTATTGCAAGGGACAAACCTTCAACATCTAATACGGAACCCGAGGACATTGTTCAGTTCTTCTGTCCTCTCTGCATTACCTGTTCCTGTGTGCGTCCATCTGTTAGCCTGCATTGGCCTCATTGTCCTGTACTATTACAGTTAGTAGAGCCTGTATGGGTACATTATACCAGCTTGCGAGCTGCAATGATTTATGAGGAACAGATGTGACACATAAAAGTGAAATGTAAATGCAATGTATTGCCGGTCATGTTTCTTAATGTTTACCACATGTTTCTATGCAGCCGACAGGGAGACAGGACTTTCTCCTTGCTCACAGAGGCTCCACGGTTTTACTATATGCTTTATGTTCCTCGAGATAAAGAGACAGTAATTTATGTATACTGCGCTCCTTTAAAATAAAGACTGGGAATAATGCAAAGAATACATTTCAAAGGGGAACTTTCATTAGATTTGTAATATTAGAAAAGATTTTTAAATTGGACGTAATTTATAGCCGTGGTGGGCCTATACTCTGATCTGCCCCTCTCCTTTCTTTCACTCTCTCTTTGTCTTGTTTGTCTCATTCTCTCGCTCTTTGTCCAATTTTCTCTATCTCTATTGCTTTAAGAACACAAAGCTGGGGGCCTTTTTACCTATTTTGGCTACTATTGATTTAAAGTAAACTTTTAAGTAACTTTACAAGTCTTAATTATTAAATATCTGACATAGAACATATGCAGCAACAATATAAGATGTATACAAGCTGTCCTTGGGCAGCAGTCATGGGGCTTTGTGATCTCTGTGTAAGTTGAGTAATACCTGCAAGTGTTACTGTTACCTGGTACTTAGTTGACATATCTGGCAATACAACCATTTTAAAGCTTAATTAAAGGTCCATATTGTAAAAGTGATTAAAAAAGTTTAAAAAAAAATAAAGAAACAATTTAAAAAAATTAAAACTAACCCTACCACCCCTGCCATCCGGTTTCCATTCTCAGTTGATGGCATCCCATCCAGTGCTGGTGTGGGGGGGCGCATTGTGGAACCTGGCCTTGGGGCGGCAGGGGGAGTAAATCCGGCCCTGATTGCATGTTCTCTTTTTAGTCCTTTACTGCCAAACGTACAACCCTTATCATAAGCTTGTGGTACTGTGGAAGAGAGGGGTATATCTAACCAGGCCTGTTAGATTATGGTGGACATATGTGGTTGAACTCAAGTGCCTATTGCACTGTACAGTCAAATTTAGACACAACGTGCAACTGCAACAACATAAAAATGGAGGTAGTTAATGAGGTTGTTAGTACAAGGTCTGGCTATGTCTTACTAAATATCTATTTCTGTGACTTTAGCTGGGCTTTGAAGTGGAAGTTCATGATAGAAAGATCAATATTCTTTAAACAGCCATATATTAACTCATGTACCTTTTATAAATGCTTAGCACCATGTTTGAACTCTGTTTGCACTCTAGTTGTCCAGCAATCAGCATTGGAAACTGTCAGCTATGTACCAGCAACACCTTGCAATTCATGGTGTGACTCAACCGCCCCATGGTATCTACGGTAGCTGTTAGAAACCTTCACCTTCCAGGATGTAAAAAGGAAACTTGAATCTTAAATTTTCCTAAAATGGAAGTTCACCTTAGAAAAAGGCTCATATATTACATACACTACAGTATATCTAAATAGCCTCATAGCACCATGTTTGGCTTCTGTCAAAGCTCCCAGTGTCCAACAATCAGCTTTGGAAACTGTTGACCATTTACCAGTGACACCATGCAACTCATGATGTCGCTCACCCCCTAACGCCATCTACGCCTTTGATGTCACGGCATATTGGAATTGATTCCCAGTCTGGCTTTGCAACCATAAGATGTAGATACCATGTGGAGGGGGGGGGGGGGGTGT
>NW_017306385.1:453209-472786 GCF_000935625.1 Nanorana parkeri | reverse complement strand
TACGGTGTGAAGGCACTAGCTGGCACCAAAGGCCCAATATTTGGATGCACTGACCGGTGTACCGGATGCATACCATTTCAATATTTGATCGCAGGGTCCAACCCTGCACTCTTCTGGAATACCTCTGGAGGGTTACGGTGTGAAGGCACTAGCTGGCACCAAAGGCCCATTTTTGAAGCACCTTTTGTTACTTTCATCCAAAGCCTGCAAAAGAGGCAGCATAAGTTATCAAAAAAAATCACTAAACTTGTTCCGAGTGTCCCAAAATGTTTCCTCTTCATACAGGCTGTTGCCTTAAGCAGTTGTTTAATAGATTAAAGGAAAACCAATTACCTTCAATTGAAATGTCATTTGTTTTTCTTTTTAAATGTCACTTTTTGCTGCAGCAGTGCAGCAGGTTCTATACATCCTACAGATCCACCACTTCACAGGCAGGTTATGGGGACCCTCCAGGCACAATATTTGAAGGAATTTTTCATTTTTACTCTTACCCTGTAAATCATGTAAAAATCACTGTTCCTTTAAAAAATATTTTTTGGTTTTTTTTTTGTTTTAAATTTCATTGATTCCTGTCATTCAGGGCACTACCCGGATCCCCATACACTTTTTATGGCCAATAAATTGCATATAAGGCTTCAAAATGGGGACCTTTAATTTTCTACCCCCATAGACTTGCATTGAGTTCTAAGTTCGAGTTAGAACTTTTTCCATGTTCGAAAGTTCGAGTTAGAACCGAACACGGGGGTGTTCGGCTCATCACTAGTCATTGGAGAGCTTTGACCGAAGTCAAACATGGTGCTATGCATTTATTGAGATATATGTGCTATATGACCCTTTTTTCTAGGGTGAACTTCCACTATAAGAAACTTTAAGAAACAAGTTTTTTTTCCTCCTGGAAGGTGAAGGCTTCTCCTCACGGCTACTACTGAGAAATAATCCAAAGCTTCCCAACACATAGCAAGATCCGTGAACGTTGTGGTAGACAATGTCTGGAACCGTTAGATCACCATGAGAAACAATATACTAGCATTTTCAGAAAGAGGTCAGGAAAGGTAAGTACGGTGTCTCTCTCGATACAGCAAACAAACATGTACAGAAAGTGGCTACAGCGATCCTGAGTCATTTTGTCCATTGTTTATAATGAGGATATATTGATAGTCATATTTTACAAGTGGATCTTGATCATAGGAGCATAAAACATAAAGATCATATCTAAATTGGACTAATGGTCAATCAGGCTGGCTGGAAATCTTCATTAGTCCATCTTGGGATAGGACAATGGAAGATGATGAGGTGAGTATTTGCAGGAAGATGGAGGGGATATGTAAGAATGAATACAAAAACTGTCCTTGTGTCTCTCCCTAGTTTATGGGAAATTAAAAGTAGAGCTGGACCATGCACAAGGCTATATAGGCATGAGCCTAGATCCTGGTGGATGACAAGGAGGCCCATTTGCCACATTATGCTCCTGCAGTAAAGCAGGGGGATAGTGGGACTGGTCAAAGCTGCCTTTTTACTTCACAAGAAGGGATGTGCTTGTATGTAGTTGATGTCTGATGGGAAGGGCCAAGCCAGTATAGACATTGATAATGGTGCAGCATTTCTGTGCATATTCCAATCCTTATCAACATCAACCCAAAGGATTGGTGGCAAAGCTGCTAACTATCTCAGGACTCCAGTTGGCCTTAAACGAAATGTATGACAATTCGGGTGGCCCAGATGGTCTTTTTTCCCCCTAAATATGATATCTACACACCCATTTCCAGAGAAATTCATTGTAACATATTACCATTCACAGTGTCGCAATATTACTCACACTCTCCGGCAGTGTGTGACTCACCAACAAGGATGTATAGTCTGTAACCAGAGAGCACTGATCATTGAACACACTTTGGTGCCAGTGTAACATGTCTGGAAAGAATTACCTTCCCAGAAGTATGTACTCACGTACCACTCATGGTTGTCAAATGAAGCCAGGAGCTTCAGCTAGACTATGAACTAAAGAGATCAGATCTCTTTGGATATCACAGATTGTATGAGGTGACTCCATAACCCCGGCTTGTAGATTTCATATCCCTGGAGACTCTTATCTGACATCTCACTAATGAAATTGCCTCATTCAACATCCTTTCATGTTCTTGCAGCCTCAACAATACTTTATCTATCTTTCTTCTGGGGTGAGGGTACAAAATAGTTATCGATTTAGATTTGACGCCATGGATGACTGTTGTGCCTCACACCTTGAATGTGAGAGGTGATCTTGCATGCTATATGCTTATAGAGGCCCTGTTGCCAGACCATTTATTTCAATGACAATCTTTCCATAAGAGTAGACATGCATTAAGTGTATATCTTGCATGTTATTTACCTGTAAAAGCCTCCCTTGTGTAGCCTTTCAAAAGAACCCTCGGGAACTTTGCTGGGTGCAGCCATCTTGGATGTTTGGTGAAGAGGACTTTTACTTACCTGATCCCTGCTTCCCTGTCAGTTGGCACTTACATCTATCCCCTCTGCTCCAGCTCATGGACTGTCCCTTGACGGCCCCAGGTATATTGCAGGGCTATGAACCTGCATTAGATGTAATGATGTCAGCGGGACTCCGACCCATGGAGCAGAGGGGCTAGACAAAAACAAGCAAGGGGAGTTTTTTTATTTTAGGTTCACACCAGATCTGGTCCGGAAAATGGTGTGAACCTGCCCGCAGTTCCAGTGCATTTCAGACCAGACAAAATGAGACATGCAGTATTTTTCTGGTTTGGTCTGAAACGGACTGCGCTGGTGTGAACAGAGGCCAGAAATAGCATAGGGATACATTAGGATGCATTTTGGGTCTGGCAACAATCTGGTCTGGTCTGGAGAAGTGGTCTCTACACTGGTGTGTGACTGTTATAATCTCCTCCTAGATGTAGTGGGATATAGTGGGGTGTCCTTTTTCCTTTTTTTATGGTTAGTGTTCACATGTTCTTTCTACTTTCCTAATCACTGGAAGTATGCTAAACTATAGGGAGGAAGAGGAGGGGGCTGGTTGGGGGGAATATTGTAATCAACTAGCCGACCTTTAACCCTACTCCTGTAGACTATCTTTATCTATCTATCTATCTATCTATCTATCTATCTATCTATCTATCTATCTATCTATCTCTATTTCTATCTATTTATTTATTTTTAGTCTGTCTCTCTGGCTATATATGTATAAGTAATATACATATAAGCTACAGTGTATACTGTACATTTCATAAGTATGGGTGTCATTTCACATTTGGTAAGTAGTGATGTCATCTTTTATGTCTGAAAATCAGTTACATAATTTGTATATTAGCAACAACAATATTTTATTTCTTCTGTAACTTTGCCAACTGCTGCAGAAAGGAAGTTGATAGTGAGACTGAGGCATGCCCCCCTCCCCCAGTTCACAGCCGAACTATCTTTGTTGTGTGAAAGCATTGAATAACTAATACCGATCTGTCCTGAAAACTGAAAACCTTCTTGGATTTCAGAACATTTATGTAAATCAGTAAACAAATAAACGTACACGTCACGCGTTGCCTTCACATCAATAAAAGTAGCAGATTCAGTTGGAGGAGTAAAACTGTTTTGAGCAATGTATTATCTGGCAGGCGAATAAACTTAATTAACAATGAGGTAAATGTGGTTGACCAAAAAATGCAATAAAGTACAATTTTCAAACAATGGTGGAGTCATAACACAGTCGCTCAGCTAAATCACTGCTGGCACCGAAGTTTCAATAGAGACAGCTGGCCTTGACACAAAGTATCCATATCATTCCAAGGAGAAGACAGTTATTATGTTCTTATAGCAGATTTTGTCCAGCCAAAGTGACTTGGCAGACTGGTGCTGGATTTCACTTTCCCAGCCTGTAATGAATATATTCTGCGTGATAAGATGCACTCATGGCGTCCGTGACGTCCGTGACATACAGAAAATACCTTTCATCTAAATCCACTTCAATTAAGGTAAACCTGTCATGGCAAGAATGTAGACAGGTGACAGGACCTCTTTACATGGATGTGACAGGCAGGTTTGGGGGGTATCACAATATACTATGGAAATGCTCTATATACTATGGAAATGCTTCTTAGGGTGTGATTGGTTGCAGGAGGATAATAGGGTGGAGCTTGCGATGAGCCTTAGGACGTCAAGCCCTGTAGGAAGGAAAGGCGAGTGTTAAAATGGAAATAAATGGGTGAATGGGTAGGGAGATGCCATCTGCAGGTATATTATGCAGGCATACATGGCATTCATGTACGTTATGGCAAAGTTATCTCTGAGTTTGTGGGTTATAGGGAAGGTTAGTGTTGGGGTTACTGTGAGGGTTAATGTTGGTGTTAGGGTTATACAGAGGATTAGTGTTAGGGTCACAGAGAGGGTCAGTCTTAGGGTTACAGAGAGGGTTAGTGTTGGGGTTACAGTAAGGTTAATGTTGGTGTCAGGGTTACAGAGAGTGTTAGTATTCAGGTTGCAGGGAGGGTTAGTGTTGGTGTCAGGGTTGCAGTGATGGTTAATACAGGGGTTACAGGGCGGGTTAGTGTTGATGGTAGGGTTACAGACAGGATTAGTGTTATGGTTACAGGGAAGGTTAATGTTAGGGTTACAAGGTTGGGGCTAGTGTTGGGATTACAGAGAGGGTTAGTGTTGGGGTTACAGTGAGGATTAGTGCTGGTATAAGGCTAACAGGGAGGGTTAGTGTTAGGTTACAGTGAGAGTTAGAGCAGGTGTCAGGGTTACAGGGAGATTATTGCTAAGATTACAGAAAGTTTTAGTGTTAGTACTACAGGGAGGACTAGTGTAAAGGTTACAGAAATGGTTAGTGTTAGGTTTAAAATGAAAGCTAGTGTCAAGTGTAGAGGGATGATGAGTAAATGGGTACAGGGAGGGTTAGTGTTAGGATTACAAGGATGTAGAAAGATGGACAGGGGCACTCCAAGGCAGATCAAGTACGTCTATTTATTCACGTACATGTTGCATAGTCATACACTCAGTGCCACGTTTTCGGGGTCTCAGAGGATCTCCTTCATCAGGCAAACGATTGCCTGATGAAGGGGATCCTGTGAGACCCCGAAAACGTGGTACTGAGTGTATGACTATGCAACATGTACGTGAATAAATAGACGTACTTGATCTGCCTTGGAGTGCCCCTGTCCATCTTTATACTTTCTATATTTTGACTGGAGCCACTTGTTGACATCCGTTGCACCCACCTCCTATTTGATGGAACAGAGGTTCTGAGTACGTTGGGTTTATGGACTGTATCAGGATTACAAGGATGGCTAATGTGAGGGGGGTTTTAAAGACATATTGTCACATTTCCCTGCAAAGGGAATCTCCAGCTCCCCTCCTCCCTTAAGGCTCATTTACACCTAGGCATTAGGATTCCTTGTTAGTGCACATTACATAAAATGTGTCACTAAGACACATTACATATAACGTGTGGCTAAGGCACATTACATATTTTAGCACATTGTGTTGCCAAAAATGATAAAGTGCTACACAGCTCAAACGTACATGCATTGAGATGCACCTCAACATAGGGTAACCCTCTATTGTGCACTGTGGTGTGTTGCGTTAGAAACCCATTCTGGTGCATTGGCAGCCCATTACAAATGAATGGGCTGCCTTAACGCAATGCACCTATGTCCTATATTAATACAACACACAACAAGAGTAAATGGGCCCTAAAGCTCACCTTAGTTGCACTCCCTCGCAGCTGGCAAGAATACCCAGCACTTTCGGTTATGGGGGAGCAAGTGACTTGCTCCCCTGTGGTGATGCCCAAGCTAGCAGCAAATTACTTGGAATGAACACTGGTACATGACCAGGGGAGGAACGTCACAGCTCCAAGGTTGCTGAAGCAGCTAATTTCAGCACTGACTGTGGTAGAGCAACGAGCTGCGAAGGAGCATAGTAAATATATGGAGGTCAGGGATGCCCTTTTCATAGAAACTGTAACTTGTAACCTACATGTGCAAGGTGATAGCGTCTCTTCAAGCTGGTCACATGCGGCAATTTCATACAGCAATCTAATTTTCCATTCCATTTTTTTGTCAAAATTGCAAAGGAGGATGATTCCTAAGAGGATCTAAATTCCCCCAATTGAACCTGGTGGGAAAAAAAACCCATTTCTTTTGCAAAAATGTTTCCATGTTCAATTCGCTCTTTCTATTAACTGTTTTGTTCAAGAAACGTTTGGACGATTTTTTAAGGGACAGTAATATACAGGGGTACAGGTACTCCTAAAAACGAGATCCTAATAGGTTGGACTTGATGGACTAATGTCTTTATTCAACCTCAAATACTATGTATGTAACTATGTAACTATGTGTTGAAGCTGTCAATATTATTGCCCAGTTTTGACTTCACAATGGAACAGATTCTGGTTGGCGATTGAACTCATGGGTAGTAGGTTGATTAGTTTCCAGTGATTACTTGGGATCGTATATGCAACTACCAATGGATGACAATTGGCTGAAATTGATGAAAAATTGCCACTTATGGCAAAAGCCAGCTTTAGTGGGTGGAATCGGGCAGTGAGCTGAGAGTTTTAATGCTACCGTCACCAGAGGTTTATCAGCAAAAAATTGCTCCCTGGTGTCGTGCCCAGCTACTGGCAACCAGTGATGGCCAGAGCATCCCAGGTTGCTAAGAGCTGGGTGGGGAGATGTGTAAGGGCCATACCGCCCCACATACACATCTCCTCATCCGCTTTAGTTGTTAAGACCTGGGCAGGGAGATGAGTCTGACCCTTAGACATCTCCCTGTTCAGCTCGTAGCAACCTGGGACGCTCTGGGCGGTTTCCTACCAAATTCCTAGCAACCAGTGACATCGCTGGTTGCCAGGAGCTGGACCTGGCACAGGCCAGAGCGTCACTGGTTGCTAAGAGCCACGTGGGTAGATGTGTATAGGAGAGGGGTGGAGAGAGAATAAAAGTAAGCTACCTTACTTCAATTGGTGTCCAGGGCATTTGCCCTATGTGTCAGACCCTTCCACTGACCAGCCCTGATCTCTGGGAGCTGACAGGGAATGTACAAACAATTCCGGGTTAGTACCATTCATGTTTATGAATGACCAATATGATCTGATTAGTTTTCCACTGATGTTCCAGCATACGGCTACACGTCACATCTGTGATGTCATCATCTACACAAAATTTTGTTACGTTTTTTTTTCTGAAACATTGTTCGAAAACTAGTCACACACGCTACAACAGTCTCTTTCTAGCATACGGGTATTTTCGACCTGCATTCCCTGATTTGTGAGAATTTCTATACAACAGTTCACGTGCAAACTGCAGAAACCTTTTTTCTTTCTCATCAAGGCTGAAACTGTGACCCCAGAGACAATTCATCTTGGCCTGGGACACACAAGTTTACAGAACTCAAGGAAATGGTTTACCATAGTTCAGCCCTGTAACTGATACTCTTGCTGCAGTGAAAGCAGCAATAAGGTTAGGGAAAAGAATGGATAGGTTATTATTTCCAACATGTGTTTGCAGTTGTGGAAGTTAAAAGATCTCCCTTCATTACCTTGGACATACTGATGGCTGAGAGTTCTCCATTTTTCATCCCAACCATCCTCCTGTATTAATGCAAAGCACATCCCAGACACGGCCCCCCATGGAAGCCCTTGATGGGTTTACAGGTAATGGCCCCCTCGGTAGGCATTTTCTAGGGGAGGGTTCCTGTGAGGCCTTCGGTGTACTGGGATCATAAAATAAGAATGAAGAATGCAATGCTTTCAATGGGATTATCACTGCGAGTTGTTCTCTCTCCAAAATCATTTAGCCTCCTGCAGGTTTTACATTTCACATTGAAATAAACCGCAGAGTTTCAGTGTGGCTTTAAATTAAGGTCAATTTATCACCTGATTATGTGTAATACAAATCTTGACGGTGCTAATGATTGTGATTGCAGCTTCAAAATGAAACAGGACAAATGTTTAACATTTAACTGGGCCTCATACATATTGCTGTTAAACTAAATGTAAAATCCCACTTTGGAAGGTGGGTTACGAGTCTTTGTTATTGTCCATTGTGTCTGTTTTTAATCAGTAATTCTTCTCCCTTCTAAGTCCTCTTTACCAGGGCTGGAATAAGGTCAACTGATGCCCTAAGCATAGCCCAACAATGGTGCCCCAACTTGGCCCCTCCATTGCATAACTCAGCTTTTCTCAACCATGGGGTGCCTTCTGCCTTCCTCAGGGGTGCCTCAAAATGTTCACACAGTGTCATGCCTTTCCATGTTGCAGACAGGCTTCTGATATGAAGGGGGAACTTTGATGTGAAAGGGTTAGACTCCGATATGAAAGGTAGGATTCTGCCTACCTTTCATGTAAAAAGAGGCTCCTAATGTAAAGAGAGGCTCCTAATGTAAAGAGAGATTCTGATGTGAAAGGTGGGGGCTCTGATGTGAAAGGAGAACTCTGATGTGAAAGAGGGAGACTCTGATATGAAAGAGGGACTCTGATGTGAAAGGTAGGGGCTCTGATATGAAAGGGAAACCCTGATGTGAAAGGTGGGGGCTCTGAAGTGAAGGAGGGCTTCTGATTTGAAGGAGGGACTATAATGTGAAGGAGTGAATCCCTTTTTTGGTGTTTTTGCCTGGGGTCCCCTCTTAAAATCTGTACCATACCCCTATCAGGGATACGGGTCTCATATGGATTTTGGAGAGGCCACATGTGGTTCTTTTACATTTTAGACTGGGGTGCCTCAAGATTTTGCATACTTTTAAGGGGTGCCATGACTAAAAAATTTTGAGAAACGCTGGCTTAACTGAAAAGACATTTAGACTCAAGTTACATCCTGTGCCACAAGTTATCTCTTTCTTGGGTGTGAAGGCACATTACAGCCTCTTAGAAATCAATGGTACTCGCCTATCTATGTCTTCTCCCAGCCAGGAGACGAATGCTGGCGAGCCTCTTAGAAGTCTATGGGGGTGATTTACTAACCTAAAACACACGCACGCACCAGGTGTGTGTGCATTTTTACACAGCAAAACGTATTTATCAACCAAACACGAGCAACGTGTCACATTTACGTTTTTATGTATTTACGTACTTGCGCGTCATGTAGCATGCGCCATAGGCTACACGCCGCTCTAATAGCGGCATGCAAGTCTCTAAAAGCATATTTCCACTAATGCCATATATGGAAAAATTATGCACATGATGCATATATAATGCTGCTTCACCTCTATGCCTACAACCATCCCAAAAAACACTTTGAAAATGCTAAAAACAGCATTCAAAAATATGGAACTTACACACCACTGACGTGTTCAGCTCTGTATGAGCCAACTGCACATGTGTGGAGGCAAGTTCACACGCTTCTTAAGCCCAGAAACATGAGCACGCCGATTCTTCACGATTTCTTGGTACATTGAATAGCAGCGTGTTCACGCGCAACTATTATTCCAACCATTCTGTACTGTCCAGAGGTGTTTGTTTTTTGAAAGCTTATTTCCTCTTGGCAGTTTTTAAGTGTTCCTCATTCCACTTATGGAGAGACTTTCATTATTTTTTGCACTACCTAAATAATGTCCCGAAAACATGAGTGCATCACAGTTTAGACAAAAATGGTTAGCTCATACATTTACATTCATGCATTCATCAACGCAAGCAACACAAGGTAGAGCTAATTTACACAACATCACCTTGCAATTCATGCAGGGCTTTGCACAACAGACCTGCTGGGTGTGTACACACTACAAAGGTGTCTAGATTTCACCAATTGATCATGCTGGGAGGGAACACACTACAGAGGTGTATACTTGTTTGTGGCGTGTTTATAAGGTTAGTAAATCAACCCCTATGTGTCTGTAATGTGCCTGCGCGGCCAGGGCCTGATTTACTCTCTCTGCTGCCGCAAGGCCAGGTTCCTCAATGCGCCCCCCTACCCGACAAACTCCCCCCCCCCTCATGGAGAATGGAGAATGGCAGACCTGCAGGCGGCATACAAGTGATCTCGGCGACATTGCCGAGATCACTTGAACAAAACAAGCGGCGGCTTCCCCACTGTACATTTAGCTTTCCTTGCCCAAAGCAGGGCTAAATGTAGAAAACAACTACCCGCCCGGAACTGCATGTCTCTGGGCATCGGGATATAGGAATTCCACACCCCTGGTGCCCCTCTACTCCTGCTGCCCCAAGGCCGGGCCTTGGTTGGCCTTGTGGGAAATCTGGCCCTGTGCGCTGCAAGGAGAGAGTACTTGCAGTGCATATGTAAGTGTAGCTGGGGGAAAAAACATGGGCACCTCTAGTGGAATCCAAAAGACCGTGTAAAGATGGCAGCCCCCAGCAAGCAAGCTTGTGGATATCACAATCCCTCAACCCTAATCTTAAACTCCAACCCTTGACCCTAATTCCTTAATCAACTCCCTGACCCTAACCATAGCACTGCAAACCACTAATTGCATCCCCTGAGATCTGGAATTGACTGATAATACAACAAAGTGAGTATATCATCCAGTTTGGTTGCAAACACTGTGAAATCACCCTCAGTAGAGCATGTCATTATTGTTTGCATCAAAAAAGTACCTCTATTTGACATGAATGAATAACCCGCTGCTCTTGAGTTATTTTATGTGACCTGAAGCCTTGGCAAAGATCACATGGTCTCTGACTACCAGGTACATTGCTGTCATTTCATGTCATCGGGACTGAAGATAGTTTATTGCTTTCAGTCAGGTACTCCCCGTTTAATGGATCTGCAGTAAGATAAGAGGGAGAGGGTTATCAAGTCATAGCTATGATATTGTGCGGCAAGATTAAACAGGACACAAAGCCAGCATAAGTAAATATGTAAAAGGAAATGTTACTTTGAAATCTAAAAATAAATAAAAATGACTAAAGTTTAAAAAAAAAAAAAACCTTTTCCAAGGATATCATTTTTCTCTGTGACACATGGCATACTCACACCCTTCCTGCAGCAAAACGCAGACTTTTTACGCAGTGGAACTACATTGCACTTACACAGATTTCATTTATTGCTGTTTTATTAAAAACAATGCACTAACTCCCTCTATCCAACTGCTGGATTCTCAAGCTATCCTCTCCTATCCTTCACACACAGTATTGTACATCGGAGGGTGCAGAGCAGGCTGGTGACCTGTAGATGTCACTGTGCCACTGCCTGTACATACACTCCATTATTGCCCATTGATATACTGTCCTGGGAACGCTTGTCTTGGATGGGGAGTCATTTGATTTATATGTATTGTGTTGGATCATGTCTCTCTAATGGATTAATTATGATTTTTTTATGCTGTTATGATCGACAACGTTCTTTACGTCCATGGTTTCTTCATTCCCCTTATTACCCCCATACAGGGGCGTAACTAAAAATGATGGGTCCCATAGCAAAGCGTTGATGGGGTCCCCCGGCTTACTCTCTCTATAGCAGCTGGCAGTGTTGACTGTGACAATATGTGTTATTGATCCTAATATAAATGATGCCTAAATCAAGGACAGGCAGCAGGGGAGCCGTCAGCATAGTCAGTACACGACAAGGGAGCAGTGCTGCGGATAAAAGGTATAGATGTTGTTAGTGGCGTCACAAGGGGGGTGCGGCCTACACCTGGGTGACACCATTGAAGGGGTCCTCACAAGGTATATGTGGTGCCCAGGTGAAAACACTAATAGTAAATAAAGGTAATTCACCGGCACACACTTGAAGGGTTTTAAAGTATTGATACTCTCATATGGTGCTAACATTTCGGGTCCGCGCAGTCGCTCTGATGAAGGATTCCTGTGCGGACCCGAAACGTTAGCACCGTATGACAGTATGTGACATTGGGTATTGAATAAACATATCAATACTTTAAAACCCTTCAAGTGTGTGTCGGTGAATTACCTTTATTTACCATTGAAGGGGTGACACCAAAATGACTGACAGTCATTTTGGTGTCACCTCCTCTGAAAAGTTGGGCTAAGGAGGCCTGCACACCTAGAACCCCTATACCCTCTCTCCCACAGAGTATGTTCAATAAACTGTTCAAGTAGCATCATAATACTGAAGTGGACATCAATTTATGGGCAGTTAGTGCTAATGGGTGCAGGGCCGGTGCTAGGATTGTAGTCAAGGTGGGCAAGGTGCAATTTTGCGGCCCCCCCCGATCCCGACCCCCACCCCCTGTAAAAACAGGGATGTAAAATATATATATATATATATATACAGTATATATATATTTTAAAGAAAATACAAATAAAAAATGATTTTAAAAAAACGATGCACGCCAACCCGACCGCACGCGACGAACTCCTGCCGCATAATGAAGCATCTGACAGATGCCGGCAAAAAAAAAACAATCGGGCGGAGCTAGCGGTCACATCACCGCTAGCTCTGCCCAACTGTTTCCTAATGGCCGGCACCTGCCAGATTCTGCTAGCACGTCACGGCCAATAAATAACAACTGAGCGGAGCCGCCGGTGATGCCACGGCCGGCTCCGCCAAGATGTTATTGTTAATGACAGATCAGCGTCCCCAGGTAATTTTTGGGCCGCTGATTGGGAGCGGCTGTCTCTGCCCAGCAGAGAGGTCGGCTTTGGCCTTCGGTTTAGTCGGCGGCCGAAGTGAGCAGAAGGATCAGCCAAAGCTACGGCTGGATCCTTCGGCTCATTCGTGAATAACTCTCATAGTGTTGTTTTGGGTACATAATAGAGAGAATAGAAACTCATCACTGTGGTCTGTGTCCCTGTTTAAAATTCTCTCTAGCAGGGACAGTAATCAAAATTTAACGTCACCTGTAATCAGCCCCAGAACTGCTACTGAGTTTGCAAACCATAAGGCGTACCTAAACCCAGAAACAATAAAATAATATATTGCAGCTTACCAATCCTTAAATGTGGTGGTTACAGTAGTTTTATTTTTATTTAGCCTTTCCCACCCCTTTATTTTAACCTGGTGATCCGGCCAATGACACACTTCCTGTCCTAGGCCTGGTTCACACCTGGGAGTTTTACAGCGCTGATCGAAGCGCTGTAAAACGCTCAAACACTGAAATCCCATAATGTGCTATGGGTATGTTTCCCACCTGGGCGTAATTCAGCGCGTAGTGACGCGCTGAAATACGCCCTACGCACGAAATAGTACAGGAGCTTCTTTTGTGGCGTTTTTCCGAGCGTATCCATTAGGATACAGTCTGATAGAATTCGTAAACGCGCGATGTCGCATGTTTCGTTGACCGCGTCAAACGTGCATATTACGAACGCCCAAGTGTGAACCCAGCCTTAGGGAGGCTCCACTTTACGGAGGAGCAATGGAACCACAATTGGACAGCAGCACTTTGATTGCAGTAAATAATAATATCACAATTATAAGAATATAATAGAACATTATTTGTTGGCCTGACTGAAAAAAAAAAAAAAAACACATTTTCTGCCAATATATAATGAAACGTGATAATTTTAGTAGGCTACTCAATCTTTATATGGAATCACTCTGTATCTTGTAGAAGAAGAAACCCCAATGTATAGTAGAGTTAGCTCTTTTAGGACCCATCCATGCTATGGGTTGCATTACAGCACGGTGTGGTGCTTTAGTGTTGTTCATAGTGTGTGTTTTGCACAAAATGTACTGTTAGAGTACAGTACAGAACACAGCAATATCCGCTGTGATGTGATCCTCAACACAGCCTTTGATGGACTCATCCGTTGTTATTTCAGACTATTGCAGGTGGGCCCAACCCTAAATGAAACATGAAAGGCTGAGATTACAGCCTCCTTTCTTCTCACAACTGAACAGATTTGAAGGGCTAGCCTGCGATGTTATGTCAACTTGCAATAAAATTCAGCTTCAGAGAGATAATGAAAGGTTGTGACCCAACCACAGGCATCTCAATAACAAGAGAAACTCTTCAACCGTGCCAGATGGATCAATATAATTAGAAGTGGACTGCTGTGTTGAGACAGATTTTATTAACCTGGTTCGTTGTGTACAAACTTTTCTGTTAAAGGAAACCTATCCAACGAGAAACTGTCATGGTCAGTGAGGACCCTCTATGTCTCCAAATGAATGTGGGCCGTAATGAACTCTTCATACATGCCTGATGAATCAATATAATTAAAAGTCGGCTGTTCTGTTGAGACAAACTTTATAAACCCGATTAGGTGTTTCAACTTTATGTTATAGGGAGCCTATCCAAAGAGAAACTGTCATGGTCATTGAGGACCCTCCATGTCTCCAGGTGAATGTAGGCTGTAAGGAACTCCTCAACCATGCCCGATAGATCAGTATAATTAAAAGTGAACTGCTTCCTCGAGACTGGCTTTAACCTGATTAGATGTTCCACATTTTTTGTTTAAGGAAACCTTTTCAAAGAGGAACTGTCACAGTAGTTGGGAACCCTCCATATCTCCAGATGAATGTAGGCAGTAATGTGGGCCAAGGTGCCAAATCTAAGGAGCCACCTGGTATTCACCAGCGTTCCCTGCAAGAGTGGATGGGCTTTGCTGCATGATAGCTCTCAGGTTATGGCCTTCGGATACACCTGGACTGGCAACAGCTGACCGCAAGGAGATGAAGTGTAGAATCAAGAGATGAAATTGTGGTCAGACAAGCAAGAGGTTAGGGCAGGGTTGGGGTTGTTGAAAAGCAGGTAGTGGTCATTGGAAGGCACAAGATGGCGCTTAGGTAAGAAAGGTGAGTTCGGTATGAATGAGCAGTTAACCCTTCTAATGCGGGGCCAACTGCAAGTGTATCTTCTTTCCAGGAGATAGGCTTTAAGTTAGCAGAAGGAGTTGTCACAGTAACATGACCTCTTCATCTGAAAATGCTTGATGTCTGGGTTTTTGGAGTTACTCTTTTTTTTTAAAGTGGTGGGCAGAGTCACCAGGGGGTGCCTGTGCAAGACCAATCTTTGCCCCCCCCCATTATAAGCAGAACTACAGCCAGAAAAAGGCAAGAATGACCTGTTGCAAAAAAACAAAAAAAATCTTTACTGAATTATTCACTTTTAATCCAGATTTACCCCACAGTACTTTTTTTCTGCCACTAGATGTCCTCAGTCTGATGGCCAGCAGTGAGGTTGGTGAGAGTATGGATATGCCAGGAGCTCAGAGGGAGGCTGACGAGAGTGTCCCAGGTTTCTTAGAGCTCTTAGTAACCTGGGATGTTCTGGGCGGAAACGGCAGACATACCATCCCCCATGTGACTCAAAGAGATGCTGTCTGAAGCAACAGCCTCAGGATGCATCATTATAGAAATGGCCCTGGCCAGCAGCATTCTACCAACTTCTTCTGAGCCCAGGTCATCTTGGAACCACCCCCAGCCTGTGACTGGACAGTGAAAGGAGAAGCACCACAGTGATTAGCTCGTCTGTCTGTCACTCTGCTCTCTTCTTCCTGGGAGCGGCCCGATGCAGCCGTGTACACAGCACGGATTTGTACGGGCTGGCTGTTAGTGGTGTGAATGCACGGGTGTCCTGAGGCTCGGTGACACCCTGCTCTGACGTCATCGTGCATGTGCGTGACGTTGCTGCACGTGCGCGTTGATGTCATTGCGCATGCGTGGTCGTCTTATTGACGCCTGCCGGTGGCCATCTTGGTGATGGATCCCGGCAGAGTGAGGAAGGGACGTTCACCTGGCGGGATGAGGTATGCTGCCCGGTCCCCTCCTCTCTCCTGACACTGTCGGACTCTCGGTCTATGACCTAGTGCCCGACTTTTCATGGGGGGTGACACCAAACTGTCAGTCATTTTGGTGTCACCCATCCACTGGTGGCACCCGGGTGCGGGCCACCCCCCCCCACGTGATGCCACTGTGTGAATGAGGCCTAAGTCATCAATTAATTTTGTGTCTTTACCCCACAGCTCTCCTTCCAAGCATGCTGATTTTCCTTACTGACGGTCACAGGGCTTGCCCTTTAAGAAACCATACCACAAATGACTTAAATGCATGTCATAACATCGCAAAATGAATGCAACAGAAACTTAAATTGAATATGTAGCCATACACCATGGGAAAATTAGATTCCGGAGATAGAAATTACCCGAAAATCACGCCCAATGTGAGACTTACCACGATACTAGCAAGTCCGGAAGTTTGTGTGATTTTGTGGGATTTCAGCTGTTGCACATAATAAATCAACTCGTAGCTCAAATCCATTGTGTTAAGTTCAAAATCAGCACAAAAAAATAATACAGTTTGGCTGGAAGGAAGCTTCAGAGTTCCTCTAATGAAAGTCTCCGTAGATTTGACAGATGCATCTCAAACAGGGAACTCTAGGCGGTAATAAAGCCGTTCATGAATCCCATCACAGTCACTATAGGATAATCCATCTTCGAATGGTATTTGTCTTGAGCCGAAATAATATAATTTATTAGTGATGCTGCTCTGGGACAGGATTCTATAGAAAATGGACATTGTTAGGTATTTTGTTTTGTATTTTAATTTTAGGAGACAGCTGCACGGCCACTTTAGATTTCCTAACGTTATAAAATACAGGGGGGGTGGACCAAATACAGAAAAAAAAATTACCTTGAGCTGACTACAGTACATCATAACGATAAACTCATCTGCTAAGAGGAGTTGGTTTATTGACTCCAGTGTAACATACTGTATAATAAGGGCGCATTCGGACGGACGTGCACGCTTATTAAAAAAACTTTTTTTTTTTAATCCCAGAAGGAACAGACATTACGTGCAATTGGATGCAGCAGCCTGTTCTTCCCTATGGTGCCCGCATTTGGACATAAAGCATGCACATAGGTCTGAATAAGCCCTAAATATAGTGTCATGCTGCATATATGCGGCATGTTTTTCTGTTGGCAATGCACCCCAGTATGGAGACTGAGATGTCACCAACACGTCCTAATCCAATGAATGGGAGTGGGCAGGACCGGCTTCCGATCATGTGACCACTGTAATAGCCAGTCACTGGTTTTTAGAACCCTCCCCTATATATTTCTCCTGTTTGAAGAGATAAGGGATTCATTGCATCTTTTTCTCCTCACTAGAGGAGACGTCTGAAGTAAAAAACTAAAGATAAAATAAGTGCTTGATTTGGGTTAGTATTAGCATAAGGGTCAGTGTTAGGGTTAGAATTAGGGTCAGTGTTAGGGTTAGTGTTAGCGTTAGGGTCAGCGTTAGGATTAGTGTTTTAATATCGGTCAGTATCAGTGTTAGTGTTATCATTTGGGTCAGTGTTAGTCAGTGTTAGCATTAGGGTCAGTGTTAGGGTTAGTATTACCATTAGGGTCAGTGTTAGTGTTATCATTAGGGTCAGTGTTAGGGTTAGTATCATCATTAGGGTCAGTGTTAGTGTTATCATTAGGGTCAGTGTTAGGGTTAGTATTACCATTAGGGTCAGTGTTAGGGTTAGTGTTATCATTAGGGTCGGTGTTAGTCAGTGTTAGCATTAGGGTCAGTGTTAGGTTAGTGTTATCATTAGGGTCAGTTTTAGTGTCAGTGGGTTTGAAATAGCATAAAAAAGGTTTTATATTTAGTGACCAGCCTTTCTCAACCAAGGTGTCGTGACACTATGGTGTGCCTTCTGGCTTTCTCAGGGGTGCCTCAAAATTTTCACACAAAGTCATGTCTCTGATGTGAAGGGGGGCTTCTGATGTGAAAGCGGGCTGTGATGCTAAGAGGATCCTGATGTGAAGGGGGGAATCCTACTTTTTTGTGTGTTTTTGCTTGGGGCCACTCCATCCATACCAGACCCGTACCTTGACTAAGGGTTTGGGATGGATTTTAGAGGAACCACATGTCGTTTTTTTTTACATTTACGGTTTTTATATTTTAGACTGGGGTGCTTCGAGATTTTGCATACTTTTAAAGGCTACCGGGCCTGAAAAAAGGTTGAGAAACTCTGATCTAGAGTACTGTACACCGAGGGCGGATCATTAGTTGTAATACTCCTCTCTGTGCTACTCAACAAAATAATTTCTGTAATAATTTTGTAATGAAATAAATATAAACAGAAATGCAAACAGTTAATGGTGATAGACCTCAACTATAGTGGTCAATGTAAAAGTAACCCTTTAAATTGGTGGTGAGTGGAAAATTGCCACCTAGCATTGGTGATCAGTGTAGGTTGAAAATCAATTTGCCGCTGCTCATTATGCTTATAGGGTTGAACATAATTGAGGGTCTTCTTTTTCTCAAAATGTTGGTTAAAATTGTAAGATTTCAGCAGAGTTTTGCCATTTCAGTTAAATGATTTGGTGATGGAGAGGGCAAACGTAAGGTGTTTTTTGGAGGTTTTTGAGGGCTTTAAATGGTTCAAGTAGGCAACAGAAGCTCATTTCAATTTTCCCGGACCTGTTCTGGAGTGAAAAATGTCCAGTTGTTTTATTATTTTACTATTAATTTTAACAGAAAAAAGAGAGAGTGGTCAATGTAGAAAAGACCACTTATATTGGTGGTGAGTGGAGAAGTGCCACCTAGCATTGGTGGTCAGTGTAAGTGTAACCACTTACATTGGTGGTGAGTGGAAATGTGCCACCTAGCATTGGTGGTCAGTGTAGGTGGAAATCAATTTGCCATTGCTCATTACTCAAGGAACCCTATGCAACTTCAGGAGGAACCCTGGCTGAGTGTGGCTGCTTTAAGTAATCCTCACCGTATGAACTATGGTGATGACACCCAGAGCAGTATTTTCCCACACTCAAGCTAGGTGCAGAAGCCATATTTCACATCCGTCTGTGTTGTGCATGTGGCACTTTGAGCTCTGAACAGATATATGTAATGCACATTTCATGCTCCAGAAAAATAAACATGCTTTTACATTAAATATACAAAAAATAAAAACAGGGCTCCAGAAACCGGCTTGCTTGGCCTTGATTATAAAGCACGACGCATTTCTGTAAAAATAAATAAAATGTAGAATAGAGACCACCCAGACTGATGAAGGATGCGACAGAATACATGTGGTAGTATGTCACTGACGCTAATCACTTTCTAAAAGGAAGCGATGGGTTTTGGAAAATGCAACTGCAATGGTATCAGTATTTTACCCTAACCCTAAGATCTTGTTACTATGCATGATTTATAACTATTTATGTAAGTGGGACAATTACATTCGTTGTTAAATAAACATGCTGTGCCCCCTGATTAGAAGCACAGCTCGCTGAGTTAAGGATGATTTGCTAAGGTTGTTCAGAATATTCACTTCAATTATCCAGTTATGTGAGAAGCAAATCCCTGTTTGTCAATCAAAGGCAGTTGATTTTGACATGATTGGATAATTAAACTGAATATTACCACAATTTTCTGAGTGCAGATTCTCAACTCATTTAGTAAATCAGACCTACTTTCTCATTTTAAGTCTATGGGTCAATGAAGGTCAATAATAGGGTTGAACGCAATTGACTGCGCAACATGGATTTAAATAGCCACAGCAGCCCTTTTATTAGCCAAACCAACTTTAACAATAACCAAAGTAATAAACAAAATAAAATACAAATAAATACTCTTAACAACTGTTTGATCCGAGAAGGGGTCTTTGGGTGCCCAACAGCCCAAATAAGGCCTCTCCTAAAAACTCCACCCATGTCCCCAGCTGCACCACAACCGGCTCGAGGACAGTTACTGCTCCCAAGTTCCAAGGGGCCAAGCCCCCCCCCC
>NW_017306385.1:452020-452480 GCF_000935625.1 Nanorana parkeri | reverse complement strand
GCTGATGGCCCCCCATTTGTGTAATTGACTCAGAGTTTCAGACCCCCCAAAGACCCCCTAACCTGCCAAGCTGCCGTGAAAAAAAAGACCCTGCAACCAACAGAAAACCACAAAATTCACGGAGGGTTGGTGGGACAACCTGCTTCCTCTGTCAACTTTCCAGAAAGAACGCCCCTCAGCCCTCCAGGGACTATTCCTCCCTCAGTCATGCAGCCCCTCTGCTCAGCCTCTCTGGGTCTGTCTATAAGTATCAAAAAGGTACACTGTGGGGATCAATATTCAGGAAAGATTACACAGGGTGTGAGGTTTTTAGAATCCCCAAATGTCCAGAGGACAATGAAGGAATAACGGCAACAATCCTGCAAATGCAACTATTGAAAGAAAGAAAGAAAGAAAGAAAGAAAGAAAGAAAGAAAGAAAGAAAGAAAGAAAGAAAGAAAGAAAGAAAGAAAGAAAGAAA
>NW_017306385.1:435023-451756 GCF_000935625.1 Nanorana parkeri | reverse complement strand
TATTGAAAGAAAGAAAGAAAGAAAGAAAGAAAGAAAGAAAGAAAGAAAGAAAGAAAGAAAGAAAGAAAGAAAGAAAGAAAGAAAGAAAGAAAAAGAAGAGAATTTGGAAAGGGGGGAGGCAGTCCAGAACAGGTACCAAGGGATCCGTTTTTCAAAAAATATATAGAACCCAGCAACCCAGCAATAGTCCAAAAGTCAGGGAATGCAGATAGAAAGAGGTTGGCAAGTAGGTTACCCTCCATGGAGTCCATATCTTCCCAAATGTGGATAAACTATCATTCACAGCAGTACATTTCTGAGACACCAGAGCTTTGACCCTCACAAAGGGGATAGATGAGGATTTCCATTTACCACCAAGAACTCGTTTAGCCGCATCTGTGTAATCTGTATAAATTGAATGATGGTACATACCTCAGGTTTCCTATTAAGAAGAGCCTTAGAGGGATCCTTGTGAAAAGAGGTCCCCACCACCGAATAAAGAAGCTGATAGACCCTAATCCACCAGGCATTCCCACCATTTATGTAAAGGAGAGAAAGAGCTTCACACCCCCCAAAATAGCTGAAAGGCTAATTTATTTTAACAACCGTTTTAATAGAGAAAAAAAAGAGAGTGAAAAAAAGTTCATCTGACTGTACACAAACAATCAATTATACACACAAAAAAACAACTACAAAGAACACTGGGTAATTTGACATGATTCACTCTACATTCCACAGTCACAGTCACATTCACCCTATTTACAAAACATAAACAACTCAATATGTGTATTCATACAATTTTTGGAGTGCAGATTCTCAAACCCTAATAAATTTAGACCTACTTTCTCAATTTGTGAGCTTATCGGTCAATTAGGGTAAATAATACGGTTGAATGTAATTAATGCTGAATATAGTAAGAATTTTAGCAAAATTATGCCATTACAACCAAATGCATTGTTGATGATGGGGAAGGAAAAATTAAGGTAGCTATTAACGTTTTTGATGGCACCGGTGGGTAACAGAAGCTCTCAATCCTGGAGCTGTTCTTGTGTGAAAAAAGGCCCCTCATTAGTTTAAATATTTTAATATTTATTTAAAACAAAGCAAAAGAGTCAAAAACAAAACAAAAAGACAATCCAAAAAACACATAAAATTATTCACATAGTGTAAAGGAATTGCTTTTAGGTAAGCTTTACAACAGTAACTTAATATGTGTATTCACTATAAATTCACTATCGGTTCTCTTGAAACAGAATTTGTAAAAAATTGGCAATTTTCTGCCCTAGCCCCCAGACTCCAGAAAAAATAGGATAAATTGGAAATCTGAGTGTCCAGCATGGAAGTACTTCTGGAAAGGCACCTCAAATCCCTCAGGTGTGAATGGGGCTGAACATTTCCAGTGCAGCATGTAAGTTAACAGCAGAACTGCGGCCATCATGGGATCAAGGTATTTATGCATCTGTAGAGGGGATAAATGCATTTTGTTTTGTTCACTTATTCCTTTAATAAATGGTAAAACAAGTGCCATCAGTTACTTGTTTGTGCATTTTGTTACATGGCATTGAGTCTACGGCTCAGCTATATGGCTGCTCATAATGGATTAACTTAATTGGGCTTTCACAAAAGCTTTATGTGTAAGTTTTTAAATAAAAAGGGCACTCAAGGTAAATCAATTAATTCCAATATGTCTTAGATGTAGTAACGATATGATGAATGTTTTGGGTCAAGCTAGTCTTGGACAGATACAGCGTGCTCTATTGTACATCCAATAAAACACTGACACTAGAACTTTGACATCCAGCCAACTCTTTTCCAGAACAAGGATGATTAAACAGACAATGGATTCAATCCTTGAAGGGTTTTTTCAGAAACCAACACAGGTATTTGCACTCCAAAAAAAAAATGAAATGAATTACATTTTTTTAAATTAAAACTAGTTGAAGCACAGTATTCAGCCTTTATACTTGCTTCACACATATCCCTGTGCAACATGACTCTTTTTTAGGCTGAATGAGATGTGATCCAGACTTTCTTCTCATGCATTGCACATGCCTTCAGTTTAAGTTCACAGGAATGGTGAATTGCTTTTCAGAGGGCAGATAACAGGTGGCTCACATCCTGTTTTCATGGGTTCAGGTAGCAATAATGTTCCCTCTTGAATTCCTGTTTTTTTATGCCAATGGGGATTTTGCATTGCAATGGCGTGCTGCAACTACAAGCCTAGCACTTGGCAAGTGGTTGCAGTGATCTCCTTTGCCATGTAGGATGAGGATATGATTGTGACCAAGATGTGAAGGTCTGAATAAAGGTGCCCATACACTGCTAGATACTCTTACGAGAATCGCGGGAAATCCCGTGATCGTACGAGAATCGAGCAGTGTGAACGAAGACGTGCGACCGTTTCTAATGTACGGTCGCACGTCTTTTGTCTAAGGAGCATGCTAGAAAACCAGCCGAGAATCGTACGATTTTCGGCTGGTTTGAACGGTGCTCGGGAAACAAATGCCGAACGGGCCGGTGTGCGCATACGCACACTGCCCGTTCAGCATTGCGGTCATCGGAAGCCCGCCCTCAGGGGGGCGGGCTTGCGATGATCGAGAGTACGATCTGCCTGCCCAAGATGGGCAGATCGTACGTTTTTTTTAATCACTTTACAACCATCGCAAGACTAAGGTCTTGCGATGGTTGTAAAGTGTATGGCCACCTTAAGACTCGGCAGATTTAAGGAGTACGGCTCTTTTCTTTCCATTTTGTGTGATGTCAAAGCGTGGACGACCTCAGTGCCGGCACCCTCAGTGCTTCAGGGAGAGGGAACCAGTTTGGGAACTGGAGCAGTGTTTTTTCAGAAGTTCTCTGACCTGCTTCTGACTTGCAGTTGATCTCCATCTAACTAGCTACTGGCCACCTTCCACGCTATTTTGGCATACCTATTGACTTGTATAGAAAGCAAAGCAATCTTGACATGAACAAAAGTCTGTGTACACAGGAACAAATATTAGGAGTTTGTTGACTGGAGCCGAGGAATGGTTGTTAGATGCGCAATCACTCCAAAAATTCACGTTACGTGTGTTTTTCAGATTTTTTTCAGGTGCTCTTATAGAAGGTTATGGGAGACAAAATGTGTGATGACCCAAAGCTCTCTTTCACATTGCGAGTTTGTTGTCTGGAGCAGAGAGATATCATAAGTTTGGCGACACATTCTTATACCAACCTTATAGCCCTTTCATACAGGCTTTCCAATCAAGTCCGCCAGTTAGTTTTTCAGGCAGACCTGGTCGGAATCCCAATGTTAGTCTATGGGCAGCCGGATCTATGGGTGTCCGTTACCCCTGGCTCCGGCCAGGTCCAGAAAAACAAACGAATCAGAGTTCCATTTTGCCGGACCCGATCGTACCAGATTGGGAGTAATCTGATGTAAATGGACACAAGTCTGATTACCCATAGACCCACATGGGTCCGGTAATTTCTGTTTTTTTCTAAATCGCAAGATGGAGGAAGAAACTGGATGGACACCGATGTCACAAGAGGGACATCCCTTCCGATCAGCAGAGGATCCGCGCACAGGGCCTTAGTCAGGAAAATTAAATAAAGCAGGCTGTTCATGAAAATAGAAGGTCTAATGTACTGAAAGCCTTCCACCCAATAAATGGCCTACAAAGGTGTTTTAAAAATAAAGCTATTGGAAAAAATAAAAAGATACTGTTGCCCACTGGCTTCTGGCACAGCTGGGTCCCTGCACTGGGCTGGAGCACATTCTCTTGGAATTTTCGAGGCCCCAGCTGTCCCAGTAGGTTATAGTGGTTGCAGTAGAGGCCTGGTATCATCACTTGTGCCTCCCAGTAGCTTCGGAAGCCGTTACCAAGGCTTTAAATTTTGGACTGCACTGGTGTGAATAGGCCCTAAAGGAACTTGGGGGCTTTGCTGGAGACCTGCACTGTAGTTTTATATCTTGTTCACTACCATAACGATACTGACAGGTTTTCTTTAAAATAAGACGATAAGACAAATGTTACAGTATTGAGAGGATGTATGTGGAGGACAGTAAAAGAGGAATTCCGAGAACACTAGGAGACATCCTTACTGCCTCGGTAATGTTTATATTTCTTTCATGTACTCTGCGTATCCCATAACGTTCAAAGCTGTTTGCTCTATAGACAGTTTATATAGATGTCCTATCATTACTTTACAATTTGTTTGAGAGCAATGGATTTATAGAGAAATTGTTCTTGATGTAAGTACCTGATTTTTCAGGGTTATGTAAAGTTCACAACAGAACAGGCAAAGTGAACCTTAGTTGAAAAGCGAGCGCAGGCAATAGGAAAATAATCCCTAAGTGGGTGGCCAGGGCTATCTCGGAAACATGGTCATTATTCTAAATCCACTTTTCGCTTAGTTGATATATATAGTAGTCTGCATTTTACAGAATCCTTGCAGCCAGGTTCAGTAGGCTTTCCCAATGCTTCTGGGTGCGATTGCCCCCTCTTTTCACATAGCTGTGGAAACATTGCACTCATGAGCCAATCAACGGAATCTGAAAGTGGGCAGAGCTGGAACCAAAGAGCACTCTGGCCTGCCTTTTCAAAGGCATAGATTTAGCAAAATTCAGAGCAGGAGACCACAGGTTGAGTAAGAGATACAAGGCTTCAGCCAAATTGATTTCACTACAAAATTACACTTTTCATCAACGTTAAATTGGACCCAGATTGAAACTCTTGTTTTCATTCATTAAGCTGCTTAGGTTAGATTTGCTTAAATAAAAATTTTTTGTTTCTTCTGCAATTACACTATTGATTAGAAGACTGGAAGGCTGCTGAGCCAGTGCTGGTAGGGGGAGCATGGGAAGCTCAGCTGCTGAGCCAGTGCTGGCAGGGAGTGCAGGGGAAGCTCAGCCAGTGCTGGCAGGGAGTGCAGGGGAAGCTCAGCTGCTGAGCCAGTGCTGGTAGGGGGAGCAGGGGAAGCTCAGCTGCTGAGAGAGCAATGGTAGGAGTGCAGGGGAAGCTCAGTTGCTGAGCCAGTGCTGGTAGGGGGAGCAGCAGAAGCTCAGCTGCTAAGCCAGTGCTGGTAGGGAAAGCAGGAGAAGCTCAGCTGCCGAGCCAGTGCTGGTAGGGGGAGCAGGGTAAGCTCAGCTGCTAAGCCAGTGCTGGTAGGGGGAGCAGCAGAAGGCCAGCTGCTGAGCCAGTGGTGGTAGGGGAAGCAGGAAAAGCTCAGATGCTGAGCCAGCGCTGGTAGGGGGAGCAGAGGAAGCTCACCTTCTGAACCAGTGCTGGTAGGGGAAGCTCAGCTGTTAAGCCAGTGGCGGTAGAGGGAGCAGCAAAAGCTCAGCTGCTGAGTCTGTAGTAGTAGGGGGAGCAGGGGAAGCTCACCTTCTGAACCAGTGCTGGTAGGGGAAGCATGAGAAGCTCAGCTGTTAAGCCAGTGGTGTTAGAGGGGCGCAGCGAAAGCTCAGCTGCAGAGCCTGTAGTAGTAGGGGGAGCAGGTGAAGCTCACCTTCTGAACCAGTGCTGGTAGGGGAAGCATGAGAAGCTCAGCTGCTAAGCCAGTGCTGGTAGGGGAAGAGGGGGAATTTCAGCTTCGGAGCCAGTGCAGGTAGGGGAAGCAGGGGAAGATCAGCTGCTAAGCCAGTGCTGGTAGGGGGAGCAGCAGAACCCCAGCTGCTGAGCCAGTGGTGGTAGGGGAAGCAGGAAAAGCTCAGATGCTGAGCCAGCGCTGGCAGGGGGAGAAAGGGAAGCTCACTATTCTGACTCCGATCGTTGTGATAGCGAAATATATCCCTTGCTGAGACCTCTATGCCTGGCCTGTATAAGCTGATATACTCACTGCGGACAATCCTCGTCAGATAGCTGAACTCGTTAATACCGATTCATTCAAAAGAGGTGTTTATTCTTTACATCAGGATTACAGCAGATGATAGGAACAGCAGTTGAATGGTTATAGTATTGTGCGGTCAGAAAATGATGCCTTTCCTACGTACTGTGCAGATTACCTGAGTGTCCTTGTTACATGTGGCTTTCAACTGTGCCCATGACACAGGAAGTACTGCACACAGGAAGAAGGGTGGGGCTACACTAGGGGAAAATACATCGTCACATGAGGAATAATTACAGAAAACATGTTTGTTACAACAAAAGGCCACTAGATGGCAGCATAGGATAACACATGAATTTAGCTATGAGAAAATAGTTAGGCAAATCACACTATATAAATTCTAACCTATATAACAATGCTAATATTAACTGAGGCTATGCATCTCATATTCTATGCCCCTGTTGGGGCGGCACACTCACCTTCTGAACCAGTGCTGGTAGGGGAAGCTCAGCTGTTAAGCCAATAGTGGTAGGAGGAGCAGCGAAAGCTCAGCTGCTGAGCATGTAGAAGTAGGGGGAGCAGGGGAAGCTCACCAGTGCTGGTAGGGGAAGCATGGGAAGCTCAGCTGTTAAGCCAGTGGTGGTAGAGGGAGCAGCGAAAGCTCAGCTGCTGAGCCTGTAGTAGTAGGGGGAGCAGGGGAAGCTCACCTTCTGAACCAGTGCTGGTAGGGGAAGCTCAGCTGTTAAGCCAGTAGTGGTAGAGGGAGCAGTGAAAGCTCAGCTGCTGAGCCTGTAGTAGTAGGGGGGAGCAGGGGAAGCTCACCTTCTGAGCCAGTGCTGGTAGGGGAAGCATGAGAAGCTCAGCTGCTGAGCCAGTGCTGCTAGGGGAAGAGGGGGAATTTCAGCTTTGGAGCCAGTGCTGATAGGGGGAGCAGCGGAAGCTCAGCTGCTGAGCCAGTGCTGGTAGGAGAAGCATGGGAAGTTCAGCTTCTAAACCAGTGCTGGTAGGGGAAGCAGAAGAAGCTCAGCTGCTAAGCCAGTGCTGATAGGGAGCATGGGGAAGATCACCTTCTGAACCAGTGCTGATAGGGGGAGCATGGGGAAGCTCACCTTCTGAACCAGTGCTGGTAGGGGAAGCAGAAGAAGCTCAGCTGCTAAGCCAGTGCTGATAGGGAGCATGGGGAAGATCACCTTCTGAACCAGTGCTGATAGGGGGAGCATGGGGAAGCTCACCTTCTGAACCAGTGCTGGTAGGGGAAGCAGAAGAAGCTCAGCTGCTAAGCCAGTGCTGATAGGGAGCATGGGGAAGATCACCTTCTGAACCAGTGCTGATAGGGGGAGCATGGGGAAGCTCACCTTCTGAACCAGTGCTGGTAGGGAGAGCATGAGAAGTTCAGCTGCTGAGCTAGTGCCGGTAGGGGAAGAGGGGGAAGATCAGCTGCTAAGCCAGTGCTGATAGGGGGAGCAGGGGAAGCTAATCTTCTAAACCAGTGCTGGTAGGGGAAGCATGAGAAGCTCAGCTGCTGAGCCAGTGCTGGTAGGGGAAGAGGGGGGATTTCAGCTTCAGAACCAATGCTGGTAGGGGAAGCAGAAGAAGCTCAGCTGCTAAGCCAGTGCTGATAGGGGGAGCATGGGGAAGCTCACCTTCTGAACCAGTGCTGGTAGGGAGAGCATGAGAAGTTCAGCTGCTGAGCTAGTGCCGGTAGGAGAAGAGGGGGAAGATCAGCTGCTAAGCCAGTGCTGATAGGGGGAGCAGGGGAAGCTAATCTTCTAAACCAGTGCTGGTAGGGGAAGCATGAGAAGCTCAGCTGCTGAGCCAGTGCTGGTAGGGGAAGAGGGGGGATTTCAGCTTCGGAACCAGTGCTGGTAGGGGAAGCAGAAGAAGCTCAGCTGCTGAGCCAGTACTGGTAGGGAGAGCAGCAGGAGCGGAGCTACTATGCCAGTGCTGGTAGGGGAAGTAGAGCTACTGAGTCACTGCTGGGAGGGAGATCTGGGGGAGCAGAGCTGTTGAATCGCTGTTGTAAGGGGTAGTAGGGGAAGCTGAGATGCTCTGTCACTGCTGTGAGGGGGAAGAAGGATGAGCTGAGCTGATGAGTCACTGCTGGGAGTGGGGAGCTAAGGTGCTGAGTCCATGCTCATGGTTCTAGCAGGGATTGCTGTGCTGCTGAATTACTGCTGGAAGGGGAAGAAGGGGACGTTGAGCTACTGAGAGAACGACTTCAGTGCTTCTGCTGTGAATTTTGAGGATGAATTTCTCCACAGTTCTTGTACCTACAAAGGTCACAGGAGGGAGTAGCAGGATGAACTGAGCTGTGAAATCACTGTTGGGATGGGGAAGCAAGCTGAGTGGATTAGGAGGAAGCTATAAACTGAGCTGTTAAGTAACAGCTGAGAGGATGGAGCAAGAAAGTTATTCCTGGAAGAGTAAGCAGGGGGTGCAGACCTGCAGCTGAAGGATTTGGGGGACTTTAGTGCTTCGGCTGAGAAATTTGACAACAAATTGCTCCACGATTCTTGTAGCTACAGAGATCAATGAAGCCGTGTTTTGAAGCTCATTTGCTGCTTATTAAGCATGTGTTAACACTTGGAATACCATAGCCGGGTCATAGGTTTACTTTAATGTAATTGTAATACTGCAGCTTCAGATATAGACAAAATCTTTTATTGTCACCTTGCATTCAAACCTAAAATCAAATGAATTATAAAACCTCATTATCATTTTGATTGTAATACTCTGTGGCCCTGTGTCTAGGGGGAGCACACTAGTGATCATTATATACACCCATCCGTCATAACTGTTTCCGAATGTTCTTTTCCAACCATTAAAAGCTTTTTTTTTTCTCCAGGATATTAAGCTCCAGGAATTGTGCTGTTTCCAGAACAATTGCCTTCCAATAAGCCTTGTATTTCACGTCAGGCTTTCAAAGGGCAAGCTGAACGTCTTGTAGTTTTGGTGACCCTCCAGTTTTTTGGAGGGAAGAACTTGATGTGCCACTTCCATGAACTTTGCAAGTTTTGATGCTGGTTCCAATATAGTCAGCACTTACGGTTCCATCTCATTAAGGTTTGGCTTATTACACAAACACTCTCCTTGGGGAACTGAAACCAATGAAGTGTAATTATTATTCCTTAATTTGGAAAAGGCCACTCTTTGCAAGGGAATGCATAATGGGTTTATTTTCATTGTTTATAATGGTTTGGACTAAGATATGTTTTCTTCGTGTCCAAATTAAATCTGTGCAGTCTTCTGTCCAGCCAGCAGGTGGCGCTCTAGCCTCCTTTTCATAAACATGATTATTCTTTTTCAACTGTGCTGAAATATGTCCTTTGTTTATGAAACTCCTCGAGGCATCACAGGCAAGATTTATGACTTATCAGATGAACGAGTATGATATAACATATCTATAAAAAAAAGTTATAAAAAAATAGTAGGGCTTCAACTAATGATTATTTTCATAATCGATTAGTTGACCGATTATTATTTTGATTAATCGAAAAAAAAATAGTACAATCTTTAATTTAAAATAATATACACACATGGAGTGTTACAAATATTAGGTTTACTTCAGAATAAAACTGGATGCCTGATTTTTTGCAATCACATCGCATTGGATTGCAGGGCATTGTGGTTCCGCATGTTCCAGTGCAGGGGATGGCACTGCGGGCAGGAGGCGCGTTTGGGATGCCATTGAATGAATGGCACCGCAATGTAACAGAATTTGTCAGGCTGAAACCAAAAATGACTTTTTCCCCACCTTTTTTAGTTTTTAAAAAAAATAATTGGGGGGTTTTATTTCCTTTTTAAATTCTTTTTACTATTTTTAAAATTATTTTTATTTGTTTTACTTTACTGTTACAAGCTTTTGGGAAATATCATAGGTCTAATCAGACCCCTTATTTTCACTTTTGAAATAAAAAAGAGATTGAAGACACAATCTTTTTTTCTGCAGCCCCAGCACTCAATGATCAGGAAACACTCTATACGGAAGCTCCTTGTTCATTAATACATCTAGGAAATAGTAAGCAGATATGATGTCCACAATTATGAATGAACAGGAAATGATGTAGAGCACTTCCTGTTCATTCATAATTGGGGACACAGTATCTGAATACTATGTCCTCAATGATTTACAAGCATCGTAACAATCAGTACTGATCACTACAATGTTTGAGTATTACAGGGAATGATCAGCAAATATTTCACATATTTGCTGATCATCCCGCAGCTCTCCTCCCTGCACTGCCCCGCTTAGCCTCCTGACAGCTTTCTCCTCCCTGTTGGATGCCGGCAGGTGGATTGGCTCTGTGTCCCCCTCTGATCCCCGCTGCCTCTGCTGATAAAGGAGAGCAGCGAGAATAGGAGGGGACACAGACCGTAGCATGCAGCAGGCTCCCAGTGGGGAGGAGAGAGATGCTGTAACCCTCCTTACTGCTGGGCACCGGCTGCAGGGGTCCATGTACCCTCCGATCGCTGCTGGGAGCAGTAGGGATGGAAGGGGACACAGAGCCGACGAAACGCTGGCTCTGAGCGTGAAAGAAAACTAGGGGACCCAGACCAACTGATTGATAATGAGAATAATTGAAAATGATTCTCATTATTGATTATTATCAATTACTCAGTTAGTTGATTTCAGCCCTAAACAGCTTTGTCACTCTAGGAAAGATGGTGTTTTAGAACTACAAAATACATCCCTCTCTCCTCATCTTCATAACATTGGTAGAGGCTGTTCTGTAGTCCAAGGAAATTAACTGGGAGCAATGATAACTGATAACAATGCAGCACAAGCAGAAAGCACAGGAAGTTATCAGTTCACATGTTTTCTGATAGGAATAAGATGTATTTGTTTACCTAATGAACAAATATATAAAAATATGCTTTCGATTACATATTTAACAGACAAAAAGAGCGCAACTAAATGAAGGTCATGGTTAAGGCTTTAATATAACCCTGCAAAAAAAGAGATAGATGGGCTTTTAAGGTGTCAAAAATGCAATTAGGGATAATACAACATAGTAATAACAAAATTACATAGTAAAATAACATTTATGTATTAAAAGATTACATGATCCACATGATAAAAATATACCCGCTAGTATCCATGATCAAACAGCATAAAACCTCCCTGGACTCTGTACATGATACATGCATAATAAATATAATTTTTCCGACTATTTTGATTTTGTTGTATGGCATAATTATACACAGAGAAGCAACATATACATATATGGTTAATTATGTTATTTATAGTTTAAATGAATGTATTATGATTTTTCAAATTATGGATATTTCATGTTCCAAAAGGTGACATTCTGGATGGTGTTTGCCTGTCTGGGAGTTGTCCCCGCGACTCGGGATGGGTATTGATGGGCCTACCCCCTTACCACACATAGGGGGACGGTCGGCATCTTCAAATCGCCCTATCCCCCTTGGCGGGGGAGGGGCAGTATGATTGCTATTCTCCCAGGGTGTTACATCTTCTCATCACGCTGACATAGGTAGGGCTCTGCCTAGCGTGGCTGTGAGAGGGGACAGTGTTGGGAGGCTCCTGCCATTGTCCTGTCAAACAGAGAGACCTTGGGAGGGAGGTGGCCTCGCAGGGAGGGGCGGGGCTCTCCCATTCAGATGTGCCCTATATGAGGACGCATATGCGGACGGATGGCCAGTCCCTTATGTAATTTTGTCATTACTATGTTGTATTATCCCTAATTGCATTTTTTGACACCTTAAAAGCCCATCTATCTCTTTTTTTGCTGTTTACCTATATGAGGGGTGCGGTGTCCTTCATGTAGTGATTCAAAACTTTTTTCTATTTAATATAACCCTGTCAGCACTGGTTTACTTTGTATTTTAAAGCTGAAGTGTAATGGATCCATATAACACCTATCCTTGTTCCCCATCCCCTCATCAACATGCAATTAATTTTTTTCCATCAAATCTTTTTGTTTTCAACAAATACCTCTTTTGAGACTAGGGATGCACCGACACCGGTTTTTCGGTATCGAGTACAAGTACCGATATATTTTTTTCAGTACTCGCCGATACCAAACACTGATACCTGAAGTCCCATTAAGGAAGCCAGGCAGCGTGTAATGACTCGCCACCCAGCTTCCTGATTAGCAGGGAAGCCGTCTCCATGCTTCCTCATCACTAGGTGTCGAGGAAGCATGGAGCCATCTTTCTGGCCAATCAGGAAACCGGGGTTCGGGTAATGACTCGCCGCCTGGCTTCCTGATTGGCCAGCTTCTTGACCAATCAGGAATCCGGGCAGCCAGTCATTACAGGAATCCGGGCAGCCAGTCATTACACGCCGCCCAGCTTCCTGATTGGCCAGGAAGCCGGCTCCATGCTCCCTTGTCACCAAGTGACGAGGGAGCATGGAGCCGGCTTCCCGGCCAATCAGAAAGCCAGGCGGCATGTAATGACTCCCTGCCCGGCTTCCTGACACCGGAAGCTCAGGTATCAGGCTAGGCATCGAAGCATTTGGGCGAGTGCGAGTAATATTGGCACAGATACTAGTATACTAGTAACGGCATCGTTATCATACAGATACTAGTAACGGCATCGGTGCATCCCTGTTTGAGACCCAGTGGTATACGCGCTGTGTGTTTCACTTTAAGTAACAGGTAATGAGTAAGGATTTACTTTAAATGAGGGCAATGGTCTCTTTTTTTCCTTCCCTCATTTAAGAAATAGAAATGTTTTAGCTCAGTCGATGTTGGCTTGCGGCCAGTAATGAGGATATGCTGCAGGAAACACCACGAATGTCAAAGACAACTTATTGTTCTTAATGTCATCTGGAGAAACACTTTGCTTTACATCAATTGATATTTAGATTGTATCCAACGGAGTGTTTCCCCTGTGTGCACTGAGGACTGGGAACATGACATAAAGTATAACCAGGGACATCGACAGACTGTGACAGGATGAGGAGGGCGTAGGTATTCATGATTGATGGATTTGTCCATGACGTCCCTCTGTTAAAACCCCAATAAACACACAGACTGCGCAACATGGATTTAAATGGCCACAGCAGCCCTTTTATTAACCAAACAAACGTTAAAAATAACCAAAGTGATAAAACAAAATAATATACAAATAAATAATCTTAATGACTGTTGGATCCGAGGAGGGGTCTTTGGATGCCCATCAGCCCAAATAAGGTCTCTCCTAAAAAACTGCTCCCATGTCCCCAGCCGCACCCCAATCAGCTCGAGGACAGTTACTGCTCACAAGTTTCCTGACACCGGAAGCTCAGGTATCAGGCTAGGCATCGAAGCATTTGGGCGAGTGCGAGTAATATTGGCACAGATACTAGTATACTAGTAACGGCATCGTTATCATACAGATACTAGTAACGGCATCGGTGCATCCCTGTTTGAGACCCAGTGGTATACGCGCTGTGTGTTTCACTTTAAGTAACAGGTAATGAGTAAGGATTTACTTTAAATGAGGGCAATGGTCTCTTTTTTTCCTTCCCTCATTTAAGAAATAGAAATGTTTTAGCTCAGTCGATGTTGGCTTGCGGCCAGTAATGAGGATATGCTGCAGGAAACACCACGAATGTCAAAGACAACTTATTGTTCTTAATGTCATCTGGAGAAACACTTTGCTTTACATCAATTGATATTTAGATTGTATCCAACGGAGTGTTTCCCCTGTGTGCACTGAGGACTGGGAACATGACATAAAGTATAACCAGGGACATCGACAGACTGTGACAGGATGAGGAGGGCGTAGGTATTCATGATTGATGGATTTGTCCATGACGTCCCTCTGTTAAAACCCCAATAAACACACAGACTGCGCAACATGGATTTAAATGGCCACAGCAGCCCTTTTATTAACCAAACAAACGTTAAAAATAACCAAAGTGATAAAACAAAATAATATACAAATAAATAATCTTAATGACTGTTGGATCCGAGGAGGGGTCTTTGGATGCCCATCAGCCCAAATAAGGTCTCTCCTAAAAAACTGCTCCCATGTCCCCAGCCGCACCCCAATCAGCTCGAGGACAGTTACTGCTCACAAGTTCCAACCCCCCCCCCGACAAATACTGACACCAACAGGGGGAAGGACCCATACCAGCTGATGGCCCCCCATTTGTGTAACTTACACACATTTTCAGACCCCCCCAAAGACCCCCTAACTTGCCAAGCTGCCGTGACATAAAAAGAACATTGTAACACCAGAAACCACAAAAATTCAGGGAGGGCAGGAGGGACAACCTTCTTCCTCCGTCGACTTTCCGGAAAGAACGCCCATCAGCCCTTGCAGTCCCAACCCATGCAGCTCCTCCCCAACACCTGACCCCAACCACCAATCAGGTAAGATCAGCTAATCCACATTTTAGTTTAACCCCGTCTCCCTCCGCTCATTATCTCTGAGTCTGTCTTAATGAATAAAAGGTGATTTGTCTCATAATAAACACACTATGGTTAAATTGTTCTAGTCTCTTCATAGCTATTGATACAAGTGGTGTGTCATACCAGTGGCTGCAGGAACTTCTATTCTTTTTCTATTATTTCTCATTAATTAAAGAATTATTAAAATAAAACTTTTAGGGGTCTATTTATAAAACAAAGTCCCATACTGTAGTTTATTCATCCAGCAAAAACAAATGTTCATCCAGCAAAAACAAATGTTCTTAGTGTATTTTCTCTTTTGATTGAATGTTTTTTAAGGGTAACATACAGTATTATGATCGAAATGAGGCTGATAGGAAATAAATAGATGTTAGTAATGAGATACAGTGTTACAAGAGACTGCTGGAGGGAATGGGCATATAAATGTAACAATTGCTACCCCCGCAGTATCCCTGTAGTATCCCCATAGTATCAATGCTTACATTTATATGCTCATTCTCATTCTCTGCAGCCATCTCTAGAATTGTTACATTGTATCTCTTGTTAATAACATGTATTTATTGTTGGCCATGCCCTCTTATCCAGGGGCGTAACTACAAATCAAGGGGAAGCCCCACTGCATGGGTTAACTTTTGAAAATCCTTGTGTTCCTCTTTAACATAAAGTGTGTGTTTAAATCAAGGACAGGTAGCAGGAGAGCTGTCAGCATAGTCAGTAGACTACTAGGGAGCAGCTCTTTCGGTAGAAGTTATCTTGCATCAATCCCATTATGGCCACTAGATGGAGCTGAGGAGCATAGGAAATAAATGCTCTTCAGCTCCATCTAGTGGCCATATGCAGAATTTCTCCTGATATTATTACTTGGAAACAAAGTATACTATGAACATTTTTTTTTGCCTCCATGCACACAGAATGAACGTACACAGAGATTTAAAGGACAAATGAGTCTATGTATTTTTTTTTTTTATAAACACATCCCTATGACTCTTCTGCAATAAAAATCCTGCTCACAATTTTTAAAGGAGAACTATGAGGCGAGTGAAAATCACTCAGCCTCATAGTTCTAGCCGACCTGTGACAATTAAACTGTCACAGGTCGGCTCAATAGATCGGGAAGTGAACAAACACATACCACCGCTCGCTCACTTCTCGATCCTGTCCCTGCAGAGAGTTGTGACTGTCACTCACAGCTCCCTGCAGGGATTCCTCCCCTCCCCTGTCCGATCCTCCAGCGCTGACTGGCGGAACGGACGGGGGAGGGGACGGGTACAGCTGGCTCTGCCTCTAGATAGGCAGAGGCAGCTGTCACTCACGCAGCTGGGTGGATCCAGACAGTAATGTTGGAATCCGTCCCAGCTGCGGCAGTATACTGAGCTTTGGGTGACGGGAGGACGCTAGTTTGTGTCATCCCGTTACCCTTAGGAGAACTATGGGGAAAAGCACTGACCCCATAGTTCTCCTTTAAATTCAGGGTTAAGCTCCAATTTAAACATTCATAACACAGAATGATAACTCTCTAGCGCTCCCTACCGAAGTAAGCTCGAGAGAATACACTTTATGCTCAGAGATCACTCCTGTGAAGGTATAGATAGGCTGACTGCAGGCGACTGCTTCCCCCAGATGGACCAAAAATACAAAAAAAAAAGAACTGAGCAAAAATACTACATCCCTACACATTCAATAACACAGTGAAGTAAAGAAGTAACAGTTTTGTCAGTGAAAGCCAAATGTTATATCCCAGATGTGTCCGGAAGACATTGGCCCCTTGTGTCTTTTTTGCTCCATCTGTACAAGCAGCTAAGTTTGTACCAACAGCAGAGCTCCCACCCTGTGTCTTATGTCTCCAAGCTCCACATACTTCGGGCTTTAATGTCAAGCTGATTAACTTCTCCGTGCCAGAATCTGCAGCCATTCGCCTCCTGGTCTGAAACTCAAATAACACGGGATAACCTCTCCAATACAAACACAGAGGAAACACACAAAAAAGTCAGAAAAGGTACTTCTACGAAACCGTGCCATCAATTAGTTTCACCATTCCTCCAAAAATTCCGCTGGTTTTGGCGACACAACACAAAGTAAAAAATTAGATCTCATAAAAGAACATGTTCTGTTTTTTTTTTTTTTTTAAAGTACAAGTATTGGGTGGGTAAAACTAACTCTGCCCCATACTTAGAGCTGGCATGGGACACTCTAAACCGAGAGCTGAGTGATCATGTAATCCCAATCCCGCAGGGCGGGCACAGCTGGTTCTTCACAGGCAGAGTCAGCTGTCAAGCAGGCAGCTAGGTAGATCTGAATAATATTGTTGCGGTCCTTCGCGGATGCAACACGTCTCCGTCACGTTGGAAGATAGTGGACAGTAGCCCCTTATATGCAGACTTTGGATCAAGGCTACCAATAGGGCGGTACAGCCAGCACTCCTGTACCGGACCCAGCCAGCCCCCCATGAGAACAGCAGAGTGGGCCTGGCAGAGGCTGCCCACAAAGCTTCCTCCATTAAGAACTCCCTGTGATGCCTGCGCAGCTTGTCAACTAAAGGGGTGTAGGGGTCTGGGAAGCAGTTCTAGTGCCCCGAGGAGGTTA
>NW_017306385.1:426998-434938 GCF_000935625.1 Nanorana parkeri | reverse complement strand
TAATTGCTGCTTTGAGGTAAAGAAAGAATATTATTGCTGCCTTGAGGGAGAGGTTATTATTGCTGCCTGGGGGGATTATTATTGCTGCTTGGGGGAAAAGGTTATTATTGCTGCCTTAGGAAGAGATTATTATTGCTGTCTGGGGGAGTGGAATTATTGTTTCTGCCTTGGGCTCGAGGGTTTTATTGCTGCCTAGGAGAGGTTATTATTGCTGGAGGGTCAGAACCACTTATAGGGGGGTACAGACAATCCTCCCTGCGGACAGCCCATACTGCTTCCTCCCACCAGAACTCCCTGCATTGGCTGTATGGATATTGTAGAAATATAAGGATTAATGGGAGCCCAAGTCCTCTGCGCTATGTACATTATGCACAGCTGACCCGAGAATTTTGTACATAGACTGAAGTTTTAGGCCTCTCCCACGCACACAATTCGCTGCAGCACACTGTACAAGGTGCGCAAAACTAGTTCTGCTCCTCTGGATGCCCAGGGGGAGGTGGGGCATGTCCAGTAAACTGCACAGGACCCCATGATTTCTAAAAGGGGGCCCTGGATGCCTGGATGAAAGTTGAGCAGGTAGGCTTTGCTCCCTGTATGCATACCAGGGCTTATTTTTCCATCTTGACTGGCACATGCCTTTAATGCCTGAGCTTCTTTGCCACCACGGCATAACATAATGCCAGCTGCACTCCCTCCCCAGTTTAGGTCAGCAATATCTATGGTGGAAAAAAAGGTTGTTTTTGGGAATGTTTTTCACATCCCTGTACGCATGGATTGGGTATCCGGCATCCTGCAGGACGCGGATTGTATTATTTCCAATCACACAGCTTGTTTTCTCTCCACAATTTTCAGCCTAACACATTAAAATAAATGACTCTGGACAGGTTTGGAAGCCTACTGCGGTGAACTGTGTATAGTTTTAGACAGCGCTGGCAGAGCCTCTTGTAGAAACTTGGCCAACAAGTTCACATTTGTTTAAAAAATATTAAATGACATTAAAATGCAGCTTCCGCTGTATCAGTCTCCACGTTAATCAAAAAAAGTCTACATTTATTTCTTTAAAGTGATCACGTCCAACATTAACTAAATGCAGCATATATTAAAAGAGGATGTTTGGTTACGTTTTTGTTGTCATGAGTCTTAAAACGCCACTTTATTGATAGTCCCAACAGGTACAGGCATTAACTGTGATATGCTGCACCTCGTCAATAAATAGACGTTTATGCATTCGCAATTGGAGTGCCAGTGTCTCTGTTTCTACTTATGTTTATGATGGCTGCCATCCGTTGATCACCACTGCACCCATCTTGGCTTGTTTTGAAAAGCCAGTATAAAGGAAAAAGAGAAGGGAAAAAAACACTGGTTTAACCAACCATTTTTCTGCTTAAATGGGGCATGGCAGGGGTGTGTCCTTTGCCTACATACAGGTGCCAGCTGTACATGTATGAAGTTTTGAATGTGATCGAAAAAACACTCACACTCCTTTTTGGCAGCCCATCATCCTGCCGCTCTCTCCCGCCTGGGCAGAGGGTTGGTGTTGCCAGGCAACAAGTCCAACCCTGGTAGTATAACTCCACTGCTTCTACTGGAAGGCCTTAGCACTCCACTCTGCAGGCCTCATTGTTAGGCAGCAGGACAGCCCCCTCTGTCTAACTTTCTATTTTTCTCAGTGACTGCGATCTACTATTTGAGCACCACAAGTCCAGAACTCTGGGCTTGTAATTGCATTTGCTACTAGGCTCCCTGCTACTAGGCTCCCGTACCCTCACCTTACCCTGCTTGTCCTTGCCAGCATTGTTTAGTTTTTTTATTCTCCCATTACTGACCCCTTGGCTGCTTTATGGATTATGCTTCGTCTGCTGCCTGCCCTGACCTCGGACTGTCTTTTGGATTGCGCTTTGTCTGCTGCCTGCCCTGACCGTGACGTGTCTTTGGATTGTGCTTATTGTCTATTGTCTGCCTTGACCTTCACTAACCTACTGACTTTATTACAGGGTAATCACCAGCTGAGCTCTGGTCTATGCCTGATACCCCTGATAATTCTTGTCACTTTCCTTTGCTCAACCCCTTGTGCCATATGGGGTTCAGAGGCTATAGCACTGTATCTTAAGCTCTGGGGCCAACCAAGTACCGGTAGAGCTGCTTGAATTAAGGGAAAAGGGCTTGTATAGGTGAAGCTACACTCAACAGCTATAGTTTCTGACCTCTGGTACTGGGACAATTAATACAGAAGATTGGTGGAAATACTGATGTGGAAAACAACACAGAAAGATGACGTTAGTGACTGCTAAGGACAATAAATCCTTTTTTATCCAGACTCGCTAAGAGGTGTGTTTAAAGAGCATTGGCCCACAGAAAATATAATTCATTGTTCAGATTGCTCAAGAGAATAACAATAAGGGGCAATCAGACTGGTTGCTGTGCGTCACTTCCTGGGTCACAGGGTTACCACACAGTGCAATGTCTTATTAAAGGGTCTGACCACTCAAACGTTATAGGCTAGTTATACGTGAGTCTGAATCACTGAGTCTTCTGCTGGATTTTTATATCCCTTAAGAGTTTCCTTGGTCAGATCTCCCTACGATCTCCATACAATTGCTCCCTTGGGATGTTACACTCTTTGTACTCAAAAATAATGTGCAAATGTCTAACCTACATAAACCCAGAGGGATAACAATCTGCTAGGTGAGTTAAAGAGTTAGTTACCATTACAATAAAATTGCCCATGTATTCCAGCATCCCCAGTACATAAAAAAAACATTACTTACATTTTGAAGCTTCTTTTCAATGTCAATACCTGTAAGCCATTCGCAGCCTCTGCCAAACCTGTCCAAACCTAGGTGACGACCCCCCCCATACCCTACTTAGATTCTCCTGCATCCTGCTGCACCAGTGGCAAAGCTTAGCATTTTGTGACGGGGAGAAAGCATGCACTGATCGATCATGCACGGGTTTTAAATGAGCCAAAGTGCATTTTCCTGAGAAGCTGGGGGGTGTGTTCCCAATGCTCAGTGCAGGACAGGGAGGAGGGTGTCGCCTATCTAGGAGGTTTTCCACACACGACCAACAGGTATAACATTAAAATGAATCTTTTTTCGAAAATCTGACCCGTGCTGTACGTGGCCAGTCATATAGGCACAAAGTGACAAGACGTACACTGTACGTCTCCCGTCACGAAGGGGTTAATATACTGGGGACACTAGGACAGTTTTATTGTAAAGGCGAACCAACCCTCAACTCTCTAGTATCTACCCAACACTGAAACATCAGTTTTTTAGGTACTGACCCTTTAAATAAGCATAATAATATACCATATACAGTAAATGAACATCAGGTAGCTTTGAATTTTTGGGGTACCCATATACTGAAAGATGTCTCATGCAGAATCCAAGACATCTGTCTATTCTCTGAAACTGCCAGGACCGGGCCAAGGTTGGTTGCCCAAGGTTCAAGTTACAGCTTTGGCTAACCAGTGTGAGCAGCATATGCAGAATTAACACCTTTGTTGTAATTTCTAAATAGACTTCCATTGCACAAGCTACAAAATCTCTTTGTGCTCTTATTAGCAACTCTTTAAAGCTAAACGCTGGGATAAGCAAGTATTGTCTAAGAGGCATGTGTAGTCATACTTAAAGGAGAACTATGACATGAGTGATTTCCACTCACCTCATAGTTCTAAGCCGACCTGTGACAATGAGACTGTCACAGGTCGGCTCAGTAGATCGGGAGGTGAGAGAACACATACCGGGTTCCCTCACCTCTCGATCCTGTCACGGCTCTCTGCCGTGACAGGGGGAGGGGCTGGATTCCCCTCTCCCCGCTCCGATCTGCCAGCGCTGACTGGCGGAACGGACGGGGGAGGGGGCGGGTACAGCTGGCTCTGCCTCTAGATAGGCAGAGCCAGCTGTCACTCACGCAGCTGGGCGGATCCCGTCATCTAAGTCGGGATCCGCTCCAGGCGCAGCGTCTCAGTATACCGCAAGCTGTAGCTCGCGGTATACTGAGCTTAGGGTAACGGTAGGATGCTAGTTTGTGTCCTCCCGTTACCCCAAGGAGAACTATGGGGAAAAACACTGACCCCATAGTTCTCCTTTAAATGTTGGTGTACTTTGTGTATTTCTTTCAGATCTGTGTAGCAACCCAGTGTGAAGTTTTGCCTCTGTACAGGATTTTCCAATAATAAAGACTGGTCACTGTTGCTCTCTCTCCTTGTGCAGGGTGACTGGTCTTACATCTGCCCCCTCCTATAGGCAGTCTGTAGTGGGCGGGGTCTGCTGTGCTCCTCCCACAGCTCTGCTCTCTGCACAGGCTATGTACAGCACAGTGGTGATGTCACTGCTACTTTTACACACTAATAATTGGGTTTGCAAAGGCATTTAGTGCACACAAGGTGGGTTTGTTTAATTTATGCCTAGAGAGGAATCTATTTAAGTGAAAGGTTTTGTGCCTGGAGTTCACCTTTAATTTTCTTACATAGTCTGTCTCTCAACCAGTTGCTGCATTTGGCTGGGGTGGATTCAGGCTACGTATGGCCACTTTTGGATGCGGCATGGCCTAGCAGTTAGCAGTTAGCAGTCAGGAAACACACACATTCCAGGGTCAGCATCTGCTACTGCAGGAAAGTCATCAGCACTCAGGGCAAATCCCGCTGCTTCCTTCAGCTAGAAACCACAGAGCCAGAGCAAACGCAGGACACCTTTCTGCAGGCAGAGCAGGCATTTGTGGTCAGGTCTCTTTAGCACAAGAGAAAATCATCCAAGATATTTTACACACACAGGAGCAGACAAAATATACAGTGAACATATGAAAATGGAATTTTAGGTTAAGCCAATATACTTTGCTCTAAAGTGTGATCTTGAAGCAGTTGTAAAGTCCCAGCATATCCTCTCCTGTTATATAATCAGCATTGTAATAGGAATACATACTAGAGTTGTTTTTGATAATGCAATCAAATTTTGCTTGGAAAAAAAATCCCTTTTATGTAGTGAGCGATGCCTTCTGTCTGCCCATCACTTCCAACAACTTCCTGGATTCCCAGTGTGCTTTGTGTCTCTTTCCCTGCTGCTCGATGTGATGCAATCTCCATTTCTCAAGACTACATATCCCACCATGCATTGCTTCCAGCAAGCAATGATATTGTTACATTGTTAAGACGTTGAGTTGTAGTTGAGAAAGCAGGCTCTATGAAAGTGGTGACACACAAAAGTGCATATTCACGAGCTGAGCGGCATAGAACTTATAGAAATTCAATATATAAATACATATTTCTTTTTAGTCTTTGACCATAGATATCCTTTAGCCTTTTCGGCCTCACAGGAGCCTTTGCCATAATGTGCAAGAAAGCACACGATATTTGTACATCATAACGCACTTACCATGCAAATTGCTCTTCTTTAGTGGAACAACGTCCTCACTCCCTTGCCAACACTTCCATCTTCTCTCCATTTTCTTCCGCGTCAAGAGTCTTTGGTAGTCTTGACTAGCCACACCGGGACGATGTAACTCCAATGCATGTACACAGGATTCCTTTGTCCTGGCACCCGACACTTGTTCTATAAGATGCACATGTGTGGCTGTCAGTGGACAGATACTAGAAAACTGCTAGCAGACAGGAGAAGATACACTGCCTGGCCAAAACAGTCACCACCTGGACTTGGCTAAGTAAATAGGTCAGAGCCTTCCATTGGATGAGTGTTATGATCTGGGGTTGCTACAGTTGGTCAGGTCTAGGTTCAGCAACGTTATGTCCCGAAAAAAATGAAGTCAGCCTACTACCTGAATATACTGAATGACCAGGTTTTTCCATCAATTGATTTATTCTTCCATGATGGCACGGGAATATATCAAGATGACAATGCCAGGATTCATTTGGCTCACATTGTGAAAGAATGGTTCAGGAAGCATGAGACATCATTGTCACACATGGATTGGCCACCACAGAGTCCAGACCTTAACCCCATTGAGAATCTTTGGGATGTGCTGGAGAAGACTTTATGCAGTGGTCCGACTCTCTCATCATCACTACAAGATCTTGGTGAAAAATTAATGCGACTCTGGAAGGAAATAAATGTTGTGACATTGGATAAGCTTATCAAAATGATGCCACAGCAAATGCGTGCCGTAATCAAAGCTAAAGGCGGACCAAAGAAATATTAGAGTGTGTGACTTTTTTTATTTATTTGGCCATGCAGTGTATTTTAGACATAAAGTATCTCTTCTACCATGAACATCTACTTACTGGCAAGTTAAAAAATTTAACTGTAGTTCTGCATTGAGCTAGATCACGTAAATGTGATGAAGTAATGAAAGAGATTTTACTTTAAAAAATATCTATAACCAAATTTTTATAAATTGGTTTTAGATAGGGTGTGGAAGAGTTAGAATCCATGTTAGGTTTTTATTCTGGAGTTCCTGCTGGAACACAGGCACAGCTTTTTATTTGGTTTGGTGACCAATTGTCACTAAGACATAAGGTGATGGGAAATCCAGAATGCTACAGTTGTCATTGAAGGAGAAGGTAAACAGATATTTAGAGGGGAATTATCTCACTTTGGAGAGCATTCCACTCATTATTGTGAAGGAAAATCAAAGACAACAACAAAAAAATTCTAGCAGGGGTTCTAATAATTCCCAACTCCATCAAAAACAAAAAGTTTTTTGCTAAACATACACTTTGAAGTGGACCTAAATTAAAAAAGTGAAAATTTGCTATATTATAGGGAGCATCTAGAAATATTAATTGTTCCCAAGCAGTACTCTGGAAATCTACCTTATGCTTTAAATTCCTCCTGAAAAATAACAAGTGCCCTTTCTGGCCTGTAAGTGTGCCTAGATCCTCCCATGACTATAGCCTCATAGCTGTGTACCTGCAATAGGACAGAGAGCTTGCAGCTGAGATGAAAATAGACATGTGCAAACGGGCCCTTTGTGTTTTGGTGGATTATAAGGGTGGTGTACTTTATATGTGTATATTATTGCCTTAGCTGACTTACGCTCTATACCACAAAGTTCAAATGTAAACAAATAATTGTTCTAACCCCGACACATATGAGCAAAAACTATTTTGTTAGTAAAACAAAAAACATCCGAGGTTACATTAACATGTGAACTATAACAAAAATATTTTTCATTGAACATCAGTGGACCCAGGACATGCGGCTTCTGTGACCTCATCCTATTAATTGTTATTCTTCATAGAGTTGACTCGTTTGGAAAGCTCGAAGACTTGGTTCAGTTAAGGATATGTGTTTTTTCAGCAGGAAAATTCCTTAATCATTGTGTTGTTGGAATTTGATAATGGACTTCGCTAATGAAATACAAGTCTCGGAGGGAATATCATCTTCTATGGGTTGGTGTTCTCGTTTTCTGCATTTCGTCTGCAGTCGTGAGCCGTCATATATTAGGACACTTTCCATATGGGACATTGACGTCTTGTCCAGACATGGGCAAGCTGTGGGACGCTAACTATTGATCTTCGAGTATAAGCAAGCTCCACGAGGGCTTGTGGCTGCTGGGATTGGGGGTGAGGGGTTAGGTGGGCATTTGGGGCAAACCCTACAGTGGTGGCCCTAAATGGATGTTTTCATCATTCAGACATTGGTTGGAGTGGAATCTTCAGTTAATTACATCAATTACCTGCTTACTGTTTAGCTCTCTAATCCCAATGAAGGGAAGTCTTCTAGCAAAGATAGCAAAGGGATGACTTCCAGCATCCTTTGTGGCTCTGATATCATGTGATCAAATGCCAAGAGCTGCAAAGGAAACTGATATTGGAAGATGTGAAAAGGCGTGTCACAACAAGCCATAGACCCTATGGAACATCAAGTTGCCCACCAATAAATAGGGCACCATGGGTCACTTTGCATGGTACATTTTGTTTAACGTACCATTAAAGGCTGGTTGGTTGTGTTTACCCCTTAGGCCGGGGGCGGTGGGGGGGG
>NW_017306385.1:406849-426694 GCF_000935625.1 Nanorana parkeri | reverse complement strand
AGCCCTCCAGCTGTTGTCCTAATCCCATTAGGCATTGCAAAACTCTGACAACCACAGACATGACTCCCAGAAGCAGATGCATGATTGAGTTTGGAGTTTCACCAGAGTTTGCCCACCCCTGCCATCGGCCAAAGGTTCTCAGCCCTCATCTGTCCACCAATACGTTGTAGCTATTTTGCCACTAGTAGTCTCCATACATAGCATGGAACGGTGATGCTAACCGCATTCATCTTCAATGCTTTCACACAGGTTCGCATGTTTTTGTGCAGAATACCTAAAACAAGGTGCACAAGGCTGAAAGTCCAAAATGCATCCTTCAGAAAGTCATAACAACCAATCAGATTTAATTTGCCTGGAATCAGACCAATCAGACCAGTAAAACGTGAATTCTAAGTGAGCAATGAACTTTGAGTCTCTCTAGGGCCTACATTTGCCTGATAACACAGAGGTTACACTACCTCCATGACTATGTATTTATATTTGTATTTGTTATTTTATTTGTAAATATATATATATATATATTCCAGATTATGTTCCAGCATTCATATTTTCCATTACCTTGTTAGTGTAGCAAAAACTGCTTTAATTACTCCCTGTGACATCACCAGGTTCCTAAAATTCTTGTGGGGGCAGGTGCTGAGAGCTCAGTTCCTTTTAACATAGGCACGCCCTCAGAACTACTTCTTATGTGCACTTTTTGTACTCACACACACATTGCGCATGCAGGCTCTAGGAAGTCAGCATTGTTTGGTTGGAAAGGAAATAATGCATGTGTATGATAGAACAGGTAGGGATTGGAACAGTAATAACTCTGTAGTCCAGCAGGACGGGTATACCGATAGATTAATAGATATTGTTCTGTGCTTGCAGTATTAAAACATGGAGAAATATACATGTATTACAGAGATGTACTGAATGTTTTTTTTACCCTGAGGTACACTTCAACCAAATTAAATTAATACAGTCTGCCAAAATGGATTAAGGTGATGCTGGGCTGTCTTGTTAGAAAGCCTAGCATGCTTCTTCAAAATGTGTCATGGTTGCATCCCGCAAGAAATATTTGATTGTTAAATAAAGATTTTATTCACTTGTTTTGTGCAAAAAGACTTATGTTTCGCATGAACATTGCAGCCAAGAGATAAGCAAATTGGTTAACCTAATGCATTTACTTCATGCAGTTCTAGTGACCGAGCCAGCTACAAAGTTTTTTTTTTTAATGCGTACATGAAAACAAGTAAAAACCCACCACAATATAGAAGCGCCCGACAGAGCAGTGGACCACCGGTTGAGCAGATTTTACCAGATTCGCTCTTCTGTTACAACTCTCAATCATTTATCTCCATAGATTTTTTTCAAGCAATGCCTTGTTACATATTATAGGAAGCAGCAACAGACCTCATATTACATAACACATCACGCTGCATTGGTGTCAGACACAATAATCATTTTAAACTCCTGTCTCAAATCTTGGGCAGTGCACGTGTGAACCCCAACAGCTTATAAAAGCTAAGTTTATACCAACACGTGCAACCTAATTTATCTTCCTCCACCTCCTCTCTCACCCAAGATTAGTGATATGTTTTCCTAGCAGACACCCAAAAACAAAAATTGGCTTTGCCACCATCAGGGAACCTTTTCTCAATTAATTTGACAGCCTCCCTTCTCTGCAGAATGATGGATAATGGACACCAGATTTGGTGCAATGATTTCTTCACTCTCGTTTAAAAGGTCACAGAGCTTTGTAGAGATGGTTGCGTAACTAAATATTAAGTCGATGGGTGTAAGACTTTAGAAACCATGTGAAAATGGTGTCCCTGGATTTGTATAAATCACACAGAACATTCTGAAGACGTAGATACATATATGAAAACAAATCTGCTCTTTTGAAGCTTATTCCCACGTTGGCCATATTTATCGGGTCTCCACCCCCTCCCAGCAGATTGTATGTGGAGTCACTGGGTGTGTGCCTCCGAAGTGTAGACATGAATGAGTGCATATCATTGCACATCTCAATCCTACAAAAACAAGGCAGTCGTCATGTGACCTCCACTTGCCTAGACTAAATATACCGCTGATCAGTCCCTATCTCGGTGGGCTTGGCTAATGGGAATTAATATAAAGCTGTTAATGGATAAAAATAATCGTCTTGGCTCCCAGTATGGAAATTTACAGCTACTGTATGCTGCCTTCCAAAATATACTTAGTTTAACTGCAACATTTGTATGTATCTTATTACACGCTGAAGATAAACTGAAAATCGCATGTAAAATAAAATAAAAGTAAAATTTACACCGACACATCCCTTAAAACCCCCTTACATCCTCTAGGGAGTTATCCAATTGCATTTGAAGACCAAGAGGGACATTTTTCAATACTGGAGCACACTGGACCATATTTTATAAAGGTTACAGTATTTGTCTTCTTCTGGACCAACTACAAATGTAGGGTCTAAATCAGGGGAAGGGCAACCTAGGCACTCCAGCTGAGGTGAAAGGTTGCCTACCCCTGATCTAGGAAATTATTCAATTGCCTTTGAAGACCAAGAGGGACATATTTCATTACTGGAGCAAACTGGACCATATTTTGTAAGGGTTATTTGCCTGCTTCTGGACCAACTACAAATTTAGGGTCTAAAGCAAGAGTATACAACCTTGGCAATCCGACTGTGGTCAAAGGTTGCCTACCCCTGATCTAGGGAATTATCCAATTGCCTTTGAAGATCAAGAGGGACATTTTGCAATACTGGGGCACATTGGACCATATTTTAGGGGTGTGTTTCCTTCTTCTGGACCAACTACAGGTTTAGGTTCTAAAGTAGGCATGGGTTGATGTTCGAGTCGAGCGTGAGTTCCACTCGAACATCGGCAGTTCGTGTGTTCGGCAAACACACAAACTGTCAAGGCGTAGAGCGGCGTGTTCGCCCGCCAAGCACCTCACAAGGCACTTTGCCTTGTGAGCCCTGATTGGCTACATTGGCAATGCCACAGAGTATGCTGGCAACACAGTCACCCATGACTCTCACCCAGAGGGTCTGAGAGGTTGCAGAATGACATTCAGTTTCTTCCAGTTTTTCCAGATTATAGCTGGGATCTGGATCTCTGGAGATTTCTAAGAGTTCATCTGAAAAATGGCCTGGATGGGAAGTGGGTTTAACACCGCGGATGTCAACTGGTTAAGAGCCGAGACCAGAGCTCAGAGGAGGAGTTGGTGGTGGTGTGTGCTGCAGGCACATGAGGGTCGAGCCAAGCCAGTGGTGTGTGGGTGTGCAGGAGGCACACGCCCACAAGCAGACTCTCTGTGTATGCTGGACGCAAGTGGAACAGCCAGGGGAGTCTGGGGAAGGTCGGTGACACAAGAGACCTGGTGGACACACTGCTGAGAGAGCAGTGTGAGTGCTCACAAGGGGTGATCGGAGTGAGTATCACACAGAGGTGTGCTAAAGACTGTACTTACTGAGACATAAGCAGACTGTATGTCGTGTTGCTGAATTAAAGCTCTTTTATAAAAGACTGTCCTTTATTATGTTACAACGGCTTCAGGACTGGTCCTAAAGAGCTTACTATTGTGCTATATTCCTCAAAGTATCACAATATATATTGACAGCATATACAGTTATATACATACTGTATATGTATTTATTTATTTAATTTATTTATTTTTTCCCATCGGTGTATTTTTTGCCGTTTCCCTCATTAACATCTCACATTAAAAATATATTTGAAATATTATAAAAGAATGATACTTCCAAGACCCTAGTTAATCCCTTTAGCACACCGCACTGCTTACTCTCATTTCCTACTGCAAACCTTTAAAGTGTAACCCTATCTGACCATCCCATCCCCGTATGACCTAAAGTCACTGACTTCTGAGACTTTGCACAAACCATTACTGTCCGGTGTGTGAGCTGCAGACAGCGGTAAATCAGATGGGCTCTATGAAGACCACACTAAACTCCCACCTTTTCCCAGTCATTGGCTTTTACTGCCCCAGAAACATGACAGGTTTAGCGGAAACCCGAAATATAATCGGAAGACTATAAAATTACCAGCTGTGATCCTTCCTTGGCATAAAACTGGACTATTCACAGAACTAGACAGAGCTGTATAAATGGAAGAAGAATAGAGAAAGCAATAAAAAAGGGTTTAACCTAGACATAGATTTTAAATAAACTATAATATACTGTATATACTGTATGTGTTCAGTTTTTTTTTTAAATACAAGGAATGTAAGTACATGCATTTGACTTGGTTTCTCCTCTTAAAGTTCATGTACAGCAGAGCTTAGACTAGGGGAGGAGGAAGCCGCACTAGGAGTCAAACAGCTGTGCTGCAGTCCAAGGGCTATGTTGATAGGAAAAGAGAGCAGATTGGATTGGATTGCAGTGTTAAATAAAAAAACAGGTCTTCTCCCCGTTCGGACAGATCGGTGTTGTGTAAATTTCAAAACTAGATGGACAGAAATACAAATCCTTTGACACGTAAAACAATGTTCCATCTATGTACAGTATTTACAGTAGCTGTTTGCTCGGAGTTCAGCTTTAACATTTCTATGAAGGTACATTGTAGTTTCCCCGTAAGGTCAAGATTCAGATAAAACTTAGCGGTTATAAATATGTGCACCTAAAAGTTATTAACATGTGTCTGCTTTTTTGGTTTTTAGAAGCAGCATCTGGAAAACAAAGTAATGGTCCCTAGAGCAAAGCCCAGGCACAAATCAAAATCAAGCAGAGAAACTCCAAGCCAGATGGGCATAATGTTAGAATAAAAAGTTGGGTTCAGTTCTAAACTTTTATTTGAGTAAGGGAGGATAAAGGGGCGGGGGTATGTTGACTAGTGATAAAACATGGAAGGTCAAACAATTACACCCAAAAACATCATGTTTTTCACCCTAAAAGGTAAAGCTAAATATCTAGCTCATTCTGGACTCTGGACCAAAACCCCTTAAACTCCACACTAACCTCCATACAAAAAGAGTAACCTTAGCCAAAACCTTAACATGAGGGCATTACATTACCTAAACCCAGGACTGGGCCTTAAATTAGGCCCAGTGGACCTGTGCCAGTAGGTGGCAGAACCAAAAAATGGAGACATTCCCTTGCATAGTTCTCATGAATAGAAATACAGTTATCTCATTATTGATATTCACACACACACACACACACACACACTTACAATATTCCAATATTCTAAGCCAGGTTAGGATCAGAAAAACCCCAACATTTTTTTGCTGCTTTGGATGCCAAAACTTGTGCACCTACAGATTCAAGTTCTGCCCTGCCTACACCTCAACCAAAACTTGCCGGAAAACGTAACTCCTAACCTAAAGAAACACCTTAAAGCCCAACTCCAGGCTGGGCACACCCTTTTTAAAGAAATGTGTATGCATACCTGAGGTCTGTTCTGCCACATGATGAGGTCTTAAATATTGCAGGGAAATGACCCATATAATGATGTTAGCACTGTTGCCTGAAGCCTTCTCCAGTGAGCCCAGGGTGCATTGATAATGCACTCCCATGGGGCATGTCCTTGATGCCCTGGGCTCACATGACTTGGCTTTAATAATACAGGGCATCATTTAACCCAGAAGGGGACTGGCACTGGATTAAAGAGCAGTAAATATGCAGAGGAGTGCACTTCAGATAGGTTGCAAGAATTGATAATTTTTAAAAAATAGTTAAATGCAAGCTATACTTAAGTGCAGGGATACTTATTTTTGAGAACACATCTAAAAAAGTAAATGGGCTTTAAAGTAACCTGATATGAGCATCCAAATGTAACTGTTGTTCTGAAGGCACCAATAAACTTACCGCTTTGAAGTAAACCTAATCTTTTTTCTTACTGTATAAAACCAAAAACGTTTTACCAAGATACACATAATAGTACCACACTGATTGAAGTTAAGGTAGAAGGTCAAACGTTTCTGGACATCTGACCTCCCACCTATATGAGGTTTTGGGCATCCCATTCTAAAAACACTCTTCTGGGAAGGCTTTAGCAGCAGCATTATAAAAACTCCCACTCTTCGGTGAAGGCTTTCCAAAAAATGTTGGAGTGTGCATGTGGATATTTGTGCCCATTTAGCCCAAAAGGCATTTGTGAGGTCAGACCCTCAATCGCATTCCAATTCAACCCAGAGACGTTCAACAGGGTTTTTAGTCAGGCTCTATGCAGGTCACTCAAGTTCTTCCATTCCATTGAGATTGATAACACAACTATCCAACCCTCCCCCCATGCCAAGGTGCTAGGTGTCATCCTTGACTTGGACCTCACCTTTCTTCCCCACATCCATTCACTATCCAAATCCTGCCGCCTTCACCTTTGTAACATCTTCAAAATACGCCCCCTTCCTCACCAATGAAACCTCAAAACTACTCATCCACTCGCTTGTTATCTCTCGTCTTGACTATTGCAACTCCCTCCTCATTGGCCTACCTCTACACAGGATATCCCCCCTTCAGTCTATCATGAATGCTGCTGCTAGACTCATTCACCTAACCAACCGCTCAGTGTCTGCAACCCCCCTCTGTCGATCCCAGCACTCGCTTCCAATAGTCTAAAGGATACAATTTTAAATATTAACAACCACTTTAAAAAGCCATCCACAACTCCGCCCCCGGCTTTATTTCCAACTTTTCTCAAAGTATCACCCTAACCGTCCCCTACGCTCTTCAAAAGACCTCCTACTTTCCAGCTCCCTCATCAACTCCTCCCATGCTCGCCTCCAGGACTTCACTAGAGTCTCTCCCATCCTCTGGAACTCTTTACCCCAACCTGTCCATCTATTTCCCACTCTGACTGCCTTTAGGCGATCCTTTAAGACTCATCACTTCAGAGAAGCCTATCCCACCTCAACCTAAACACCGAACTATCACATTCACAAACAATTCATCCCCACACAGCTACCTCCTCATGTATCACTTGCCTCTCCCTTATAGATTGTAAGCCCTCAGGGGCAGGGCCCTCCTTACCATCTTGTCTTGACTTGTATTGTGATTGTAATGTCTTCCCTATATTGTAACGTGCTGCACAAACTGTTTGTGCTATATAAATCCTGTATTATAATAATAATAATTCCAAACTCATCTAACCTGCCTTTTTGGAGCTGGCTTGGTGCACAGAGGAACAATCAAGCTGGAACAGAAAATGACCTTCCCAAATGGTTTCCACAAGGTTGGAAGTGCAAAATTATGTAATTGTATGTCTTTGTATGTTTTAAATTTGCAATAGTACATTCACTGGAAACATCTGAACTCAATAGTTTGGAAAGTAGTCCACATACAACTTACACACAGCCACATATGTTTGGACCTACAGTGTAGATGTGATGGTCAGGAATCCACCAGCTTTTGTCCATATAATGTACATGTCCCTCAACCCCGTTACTGCCTTGGTCTGCCATGGCAATGAGCACTGGTGCATGGCAGTTGGGAATATTTTGTAGCTTTATGTGACATCTTCCCATCTATGACCAGCTTAGTGCCTCCAGAGGAACAAAGAAAAGTCTAACGAAAAGAAAATTCTCATGACCTTACCCTTTTACGCTTATTCCAGTAAAATGGAGAAATAAAATATTCCCATTAAAGAGGAATATATTAGTTTGTGGCATGGAGCGGAGGTGTAGGACTCTGGCAGGAAAAGACGAAGAATATTGGGTAGAGGAGAAACAAAGGAGGCCACATCACTGCTTCGTCGCACTTCCTGCTGAAACAGCATTAAAGAATTTCAAGATTTGTGGTAATTTAACAAACAATTTTGATCTTCTGCCACCGCAAAAGCTGTTATTTTCTGACCACTTGTTTTATTTTGGTTCTTCAGTGATGGTAAAGGAAGTCTGATTATTTTTCTTTTGATTTCCTCATAGGGTAATTGAAAAGCCACCATTGCTTTGAAGAAAATTACTGATATCCTGGTAGAGGTTTGCGTGCAGTGACTTACTTCCAGGTGAGTTTGTTTTTCCATGACAGTTTGAGGGATGGATATATAACTTCTTAGATGAAGCTTTAATGCTGCATGACATCATCTTCAGACAGATGGGTTGGCTTAGGGGCTGCAAGAGCTTGAAACAATGGTATAGCTCTACTCGCCTTTTCACCTACAGTTTGTTTGCCTTTTTTTATAGCTACCTATGGACTTAAGTTCTTCCTGGGTTATAGCAAAGCTGCACCAGAACCTCAACCTTCCGTGTTCTGGATGTTCTGGGTGGACATGATTAGACATGAATTAGCTCCAGGAGTCCCTATCATGGCTATATGTAGAGATTATGCTATCCTAGGTTTACAATAATGATGCCCTACGTGGAGTGGCCCCCTTTGGATGTGAAATAGCTCCAACTAGGAGTCCCTATCATGGCTATATGTACAGATTATGCTATCCTAGGTTTACAATAATGATGCCCTACGTGGAGTGGCCCCCTTTGGATGTGAAATAGCTCCAACTAGGAGTCCCTATCATGGCTATATGTACAGATTATGCTATCCTAGGTTTACAATAATGATGCCCTACGTGGAGTGGCCCCCTTTGGATGTGAAATAGCTCCAACTAGGAGTCCCTATCATGGCTATATGTACAGATTATGCTATCCTAGGTTTACAATAATGATGCCCTATGTGGAGTGGCCCCCTTTGGACATGAACTAGGTCCAACCAGGAGTCCCTATTATGGCTATATGCAGAGCTTATGCTACCCTAGGTTTAGAAAAATGATGCTCTATGTGTAGTGATCCCCTTTGGTCACTATGCTTTTTGATTATTTCAGCAAACATTTAGAACCTCTGTCAGATTTTTATTCCTGTCTATGTCTCTGCTGTAGAGATTCACTCTCTCCGTTGCTACTGGTGACCATTGTCACTGGGACTGAAAATAAGGTAAAATCCTAAATTTTGAGTTGTCACCAGAACAGAAGATGCAAAATCTTCCAATGGGGACACTTGTTCTGGTGTCTTTGGAGAGATTTCCTCTTTAGACACCGGTTGTGTCTAAAAGACAGGAAGTGAACGTAAATCTCCCTAATTGGATACAGATGGCAAACAAATAAAAACTTACAACAGTTTTAAAAATACTGCACTGTATGCTAAATAAAAATACATTTTCTGCCCAGAGCATATATAGTATTTGCTGTTACTAGTCAATTCTAGTTAAACTGGTCATACACACTTTTCAAATGTTCTATTTGACAGAGCAGAGGACCACCTATGTGATCGCATCGAAATAGCTGCTGAAATCACCCTCTGTTTCATGTGCTGACCGCATCACACAAAAAAAAAAATGTAGAATCATACAGGGCACCAAAATGATGAAATTTGGAGGTGTATTTACAGTATTTTATTGTCACCTGATCTGCGGAGAGTCTTTCAACTCCTCTTGCGAGCTGTTCCTTATTTTCCAAGTGTCCAGTGGTGACAATACATGACAAACACAGGTGAGCACAAATTCTATATATTCTATATATGACTCTTCTCTTCTACCATGCTTTTCTCAAGCATTGGCTTACCAATGTAAAATACAGTCCCTCACTCCAATACACAGAGTTCAGTTTGAAGGCACAGTGTCTTTACCCCGTATATAACTGGGTTCCTAAAAGGATCATGTGAACACATAGGGGTCTATTTACAGATGCTCCTCAGGTTGCGATCGATCGAGTTACGATCTTTCGCATTTATGATGGAGTTTACTGTACAGTTATTCGGCACTCACATGGATCGGTACACTCCCCGGTTTACGGTCACGTAGGAGTGTCTGTATTAACAATTCGCATGGCCGTGCGCCCTGGCAGTACCTGTGAATGTTCGCTTTATGCGGATATTTGCAGAAACAAATGTTCTTTAGTTGTTTCTTTACGAGGGAATGCATTTTCGAATGTTTTTTCTCATTTAGTGTCACATTATGGCCACTAGATGGCGCTTTTTTAACTGTCTGTTTTTTTCTTTCTGCAAAAATGAAGGGCCATTGTTTGGTACAAGAACAGGTCCAGGATAGTTGAAAGGAGCTTCCGTAGTCCTCAGGAGCCATTTAAAGCCTATTGCATCCTTAAAAAACACCTTAAAGGAGAACTATTGGGTTAATTTTTTCCCCATAGTTCTCCTTAGGGTAACGGGAGGACACAAACTAGTGTCCTCCCGTCACCCTAGGCTCAGTATACCGCGAGCTGTAGCTTGCGGTATACTGAGACGCCGCAGTATACCACGAGCAGCTGCTTTTGCCTTCCCCAATCGGTCCTATGCATTTCACTATACTATCCAAAGTTTGCTCAAATCTCCAGATTTTTGCCAAAAGCTCAGGGGAAGGAAAACTTTCAATTTACTCATCCCTAAACTTGGAAAAACATTAGAGAACGCTCATTTATACTTCTTGCATTCGTTCCTCCTTTGATACAAGTGAAGATAAGGATGATTTATAGATTTCCTTCTCTGAGTCCAGAGCAAATTCTGACACCGCCCAGATTTCTTCTATCTGACATATGGGAAAATGTGTCAAGATTTTTTCTTTATGTAGTTCTATCAGATTTGCAGTGCCTAGGTTATTCAATGCTTAAAGAGAAGCCATGAGCACAGAAATATGAGGCCAGTACAGACCTAGTTTTTAAAAGTAAAGGATGTAGAATTGTCATACTTATCCAGGCTTCACCACTTCCTTAGTCAGTGTCCTGTAACAAGCATGTGCAATGCAATTTCAGACTGTTCACGCTTCACCTGGTACATGACCTGGAGTCATAGTTAAACACTTCTTTTACATTGAAAATACGTTCTTTACCCTTGCCCTCCCGCCGCCAATGAATACTAGACAAAATAACTTTGTCGGAAGGGCAAGGCCACAGCTTTACTGACGTATTAACATCATATAAAACATAACTCTCTTTTCTGTTTACATGAACTCGTGCCAGTCACGGATAAACCGTAAGCACCCAAACATCACAACTTTATAACACAATGCAGAAAATCTGTTCTAGACAGATGTCCAACCATCAAAGAATTTCAGCAAAGTTAGGGCCGGTGCACACATAGGCGATCTTTGACCGCGCGGCAATCGTGCACGATACCACGCAGATTGCCGTATGGTCACGGAGTCACCCATCACCGACGATCTCGCTGTGGGTGCCATTATTTTCTAATGCACCCCAGTCGCACTGGGCTAAAACAGCTGTGCGTCATATATCGCAAACTAAAGATACATGTACCTTTTTTCTGCGATTTCAGCGCAGATGTATGCCATTGAAATCAATGCGGCCGCGCGGAAATCGCTGTCTGCAATTGCAGGGTTTTCCTTCCATATATAAAATTGACCCCTGATGACTTGTGATCTGATGATTGATGAAGCAGTAGGATAGGAGGAGGAAGCACAGGTTTACAGAAGAAATAAAGCAAAAGCAGGGATATTTGTGCACTGCAAGTCCCCAAGCACAGCTTCCTCTCCAGCAAGGAAAACGGTGAGCAGCCCAGTAGTGATATCACTAAATCTTACTCCAAATCTCATAACTCTAGCAGACAGAAGTAGATGATCTCACACTGAATATATATATATATATATATAGCTATGAGGTTGTAGACACAGGAGTTCTCAGGTACAGGAAGTGTTGCTATTTTCAGAAGCAATTGCAGACAAGGGTAAAGCTTTCAGGGTACTGCTTTGCACAATTAAAATGAACAGATATTCCCTATAGCAGGGGTAGTGAATTAAAATTCAAGGCGGTCTGGTGAGTAACATTTTCATCAAGCAGAGGTCTGAAATGCAGTCTGGACAGAACAGTAGCTAAGTCCATGTCCATACTGCGGTCCGCCATTTAGGCTGCATTCACAGCCATTTAGGCCGCCATTTAGGCACAGCATTCACTACAATGCACAGCTGCTGGTGTGTGTTCCCAGGCCAGTATAAGTGAACTGGGTGGCTCAGCAGCCTATCTAGATCACTTGTAGTTGACAAGCTGGCCCTGCCTGCCTGATGTCATTGGTTGCCAGGATGCCAGCGGTCTTAGCAACGAATGACTAAAGAGGAGGGTGGGCCTGCTCAGGGTTATGGCTGGCAGTGAATGCACCAGTCTGTCAGGCAACCATAATCCAGTGCAGGGCGGCGATCACAGTCCAGACAGAACCGCTATCCATGTTCGGACCGCAGTCCGCCCTTTAGTGACCCCTGCCCTATAGCATAGCAAACTGTCAATTCAGATCCACTTTACCCATCACTGAGCATGTGTACACTTGACTTGAGTGTTACAGAAGCACTTCCTTGCTGAGCATAATCAGCCATATTTGAATATTGCTAGTAATTCAGCGGTGGGATAGCCCCGCACCCCACTTTACAGGAAAGGTAGGAGAACCCTTTTAAACATTGGAATCTTTCAACAGCAATGCTGTTTTGAAAACTATGGAAAGCAGATGATGGAAAACAAGATTATAAGTGGAGTTTTCCTTGAGGGCCTGTTCACACGACGTCCGTTTTGTGTGCTGACCGGCTCCGTACGCTGCTGCACTCAAAATGCATCCCAATGTATCCCTATGTGTTTTATGGGGCTCCAGTTCTCACGTGCGCAGTCCGTTCAGCTTACGAAAGAAAAAATATTGCATGTCACATTTTGTCCGGTCCGGAAACGCACGAACGCGCACGAAACGCAACGAAAACGCAACGGAAACGGAACGCAATGCAGCTAAGGGGGGGGGGGAAGAAAAAATTGTATTCTTGCTCCACTTATTATGATGTCATCAACGTTGACAAAAAATTAACAGTCAGCATCCGGACCGAAAATGCATCAAAAACGTGTCAAAAACGCACTGCATCAGCAGCTCCACGTCTGCTGATCAGCACCTGATCAGGACCTGATCTCATGTGAACAGGCCCTTATGGTAGGATGTTTAGCTATTCACCATTTGATAACTCTGGACTATTGATGCTGTAGTTTGAAGCACATCTGTTTTAAAATAAAAGGTTAGAGTAGCTGTCCAGGATCTTGTTAAATGCACTTTGCGTTGCCAGTAAACTTTGGCTCTGCTCATCATTTCTTCAATTATGTGAACAACGACTCCCTGTAATCTGGCATAGTATTTGTATAAATATGGCCAGGGAGGACTCTGGAGCAACACAGTACTGTGTTTTGTTGTTCTTCACTCCCCCACTTTAGAGTTTTCTGCTTTTTTTCTGTTTTGTTGCTTTGTTTCCTAAAGTAGAACCCCACCAGAAAGCCAAATCCGATGCAGAGGAGTATTGCAACTTGCTCTTTAGGCGGGTTGGAGAAAAGAGCTTGTAAGAGAACCTGTCATTTCGTCCTCAATGGGCAAAGTGACATGAATTCCCTCTAAAGTAATATGCAACAGGACAGGATGTTACTCCCTTTGAATCTTTCTTGCTGTCCATGACCCTTGTGTAGAGAACCCCCGACCCCTGGCCCATGCTGATGAGTCCGGGTATTCCTTTTAATCGCTTAAAGTAAAACTAAGACCAGGCTATGGACATTTAACTATTTACATCTCTTGAATACACAGTATACAAGCTTTAATACAAGCCATCACTGACCTCTGTAGCTGTAGGCATTGTAGGGCAATTCGTCCTCAGAAAGTATTTTCAGTTTTGGTTTAGCAGCCCAGAAAGCGCTGCTCCCTCTGCCAGTAGTAAGCAAAAGAAGATGTGTGAGCACAATGCTGAGACCTGCTTCTCTTCACTGCTTCTCTTGTGATCTTTGAGGTTGAATTTCTCCACAGTTTCTGCAGCTACAGAGGTCAGTGACTTCAAGTCCCATTTTGAAAATGATAAATATCTGGATGCAGCACTTCTTTTGCATTTTTTGCAAGATGAAAAGATTGTTTTCTGTGCTTGCAGACTTTGAACTAAGCCTGAAAAAGAAAACTAATGCAGCCGCCATATGTTAGGGGTGGTAAGCTGCAATATATTACATGTCAATTCTTGGATATCCTTTAGGGTCCTACATAGACTTGTGCATCATGGTAATGTGCGGTAAAACCAGGGGTGCCCCTACACTTTATGCTGTCTGAGGCACGGGGAGTTAGCATCCCACCCAGCTCACTCTGGCCAGCATCCCACCCAGCTCACTGAAATCACTGGTTGCCTGAACCTGGACAGGAAGTCAGCCACAGTGTTCCACTCAGCTCCTGGCAACCAGTGACGTTAGTGAGCTGGGCAGGATGCAGGACAGAGCGTCACAAGCTCTGGCTCTGTCCGGCATCACTACCAGTTTACTCACTACACTGGTTGCCAGGAGCTTGGTGGGATGCCGAACTGAGCGTCACAGGTTGCTAAAAGTTCTTGGCAACCTGGGTGGACGAACAGGAGGTGATAGTCACACCTGTGACCCAATGAGATGCTGCCTGAGGCAACCGCCTCAAACCGCTTATAGTTAACAAATTGTAACTCACATGGCTTTAGTGCACCACAATGTACTGATTGCATACATGGGGGCAGAGGCGTAACTAGAAATCACTGGGCCCCATAGCAAAATTTTGTATGGGGCCCTGTGATTTCTAGTTAAGCCCCTTGCAGAGCCCACCTGAGATCCCACATGGCCCACCTGAGAATGACCCTGCAGAGCCCACCATAGACTCTCTATGGCGGACTCTGCAGGGTCTCAGGTGGACTGGTCACACCCCTGCACACCTCTTACCTGTCTGCCTTCTCCACTGCCAGGCCCCGCCTCCTCCACTGTTGTCAGCGGGCCCCGCCTCCTCCACCACCACCACCGGGCCTGACCTTTTCCTCCCCTGCAGTTGCTGGCTGCCACTGTCTCAGCAGTGGCTTTGAGGAGGAGCGCACCACTGCACAGATCACTGAGAGGTTTTCAGTGATCTGGACAGCGGCACATTCCAGTTCACCAGCAAAAGCCAGCAGCCTGCAATGCCATAGCGACCCAGGCGGCCCGCACGGCATCAGGGGGACCCCTTTGTTCCTCTTCCTGGCCGGGTCCCCCTTTTCCCCCGGCCCCATAGCACATAGCCTGGGTTGGTATGGCGATAGTTCCTCCACTGCATGGAGGTGCACTGTGGTGAACATAATACATCTGTTAAAACCTATGTTGTAGCGAGTGGGCAGCCCATTTAAAATGTGTTATACAGACCTTGTTTAATAGATACGCATATAAATAACAGATGTGTCTCTATTATGATCTGTTTAGAGCATATCACTGCTTTTTAATATCTTGCATTCTTCTTTCTGATGCTCACGCAGTTATTACCACTTATTTCAATGGGTTATTGTCGGTCATTCCAGCTGCTGATATGTTTGTTGATTATGAAACCATCATCTCATACCAGATGATTACGTTTTCTTTCCTTTCCATGTAAAACGGGCCCTGAAAGTTGATCTCCAGACAAACAATGAAATATACATTTGAAATACCTATTTGTGAGTAGCTTTAGCTGCTAAAGGATTTGCAGTTCTGTTTAGTCAGCTTTGTTACCCATGCAAAGTTGCCAGATAGCATAACCAGATTGGTGACCTTACGGTTGTCCACTGAAGTTATGCACAGGGCCATCTTTAAGGCAGGGCAAAGGGGCACAGGGGGTCGCCGCTCGCTTGGCACAGCGGCCATTCAGAGATCACCTAGTATTTTTATCAGTGAATTCTAGCTACTCTCTGATTAGACAAGGGGTGGTGACGTCACGGCACTACCTCTCATCTAATCAGAGAATGCCTAGTATTCATTCATAAAAATACGAGGTGTGAATGGCCGCTGTGCTGAGTGAGCAACCCGCTCAGCACAGAAGCAGGACAGGAAAACCTCTGCAAAGCACTTTAGTAGTGTCAGCTACTACAGTGTTTTGCATCCCTGCGTCCATACCTGGGATAATATATGTACAGGTCGGCTAGAACTATGAGGTGAGTGAAAAGCACTCACCTCATAGTTCTCCTTTAATATGGGCCAAGCTGGACCAATGCAAGTATATATACTGTAAATGTTTATGCCTGGAGTTCTGCTTTAATTATTGCTTACATTAAACTGCGTCTTACATCTGCCTAGAGTTTAGCATGTCAGCCACATGTCAGCCCATTTATTTCAATGGTCTTCCGCATGTGCAACAAGCAAGGCAAAGAAGCTCATGCAGCATTCCCAACTGCGAGCTTCCCGTGTTTTCTGACCAGGCAGTTGTGCAAGTTTGATGTGATTTTACTAGATGCATGTGGGGTGCCATGAACAAGTAATGACACCCCAAACACGTTGCATGTTTATAACGCATTGTGTGAATGCGTGCCACAGCACACACACGTTCATGCAACGTGAAAATGTGAACTGGGACTAAATGTGCCTTCATGCCTGAGTATGCCAAAGCTCCCATATTTTACTGTTTCTGCTGCTGTTGAGTACAGACCCCCCCAACCATTCCAGGATTTCAGAAAAGTGAGACTCTCCTGGAATTTATTGGGATCCTGGGGGCTTGGGCTGTGTCCCAGAGCCGAATGCTGAAACACTTGTTGTCACCCTGTCACATGGGCTTCCGGTTGAGGTTTCTAGTGCTTGTTGCAACACACAATACGGAGGCATGGTCTACTGTTGTCACAGTTGTCAGGAAACCCACCCTAACAAATGCTATGCAGTGATCAGTGGAGCGCTTGTACACCAGAAGTGGCTGCGAAGGGGCTAAAGATGGGCAGCACTGAAATTCAACAAAGGATGAAAAAAGTTAAAACAAGTACTTTATTAACCACTTCAGGCGGGTTCACGTAAATACACGTCATGCGCCTGAAGTGGTTATACCAAGAACACGGCTTGGTATAACCACCACGTTCTTGGTGTCATTATAAACAGCCAGCGATGGCTGTTAAGGTACAAGCGATCTAGTGGCTGCATAGCCGCCTGATCATTTGTACAGAGCGGTGGAGTGTGCTCCCCCCCGCCACCACCCGCTACCCTGTGCTCACTCTTCCCCGTGTGGGCCCAGGGTGGGTCTCCCTGCATTGATCGGAGGGAGATCAAGAAGCTTATAGCCACAAATATTCCCAAATATTGAATAGAATTGTGCAAGGTCGTAGTATGAGATAAATAGAGGATCCATATTTAGGCTGTTCACAAGATCTCTGGCATTCAGTAAATCAGTATGGCAGCACGTCAACGATCACTGTATGCAGTTATGTCGTTGTTGAAGCTTTTGCATGAATGGCGAGGGCCAGCTGCACGTCTGTAAATATTATAATTTTCTAAACAGTTACGTGTCCTGCGGAGCTGCCAGAAAGCACAGTTTTAGGAAGGGACTCCAGATGTCAGGGCGCAGCTGCCTTCATACTACGGCGGGAGGGAGTTAGGACTTCTGTGCGTCCAAATGTCAGCTGACGTGACTCAGCCATTAGGACCCTGACACCTGCAACTTCCACCCATTGTTTACATCTTGCATCACTCTGCAAGGAGTGAAAAATGTTTCGCTTCATACATATTGACAACGGTAATAGAAACAAACATTTTGGAAGTAGATCGGCTGGGATTTCACCCCTCATCTGCTCAGTAGCAAGCAAAAGTAAACTATTTTCATTTAGATTAACTTTCAGGAATGAGTGCACCTCCCTGTGGGAGCTGGAGATGCTGCGCAGCTACATGGCTGCATATATGTCATAGCAGGACACAGGACCAGTATTAAAACTCAACTCCAGCCAAATCTTTTTCCCTGGAATTCATAAAGTGTGGCAGAAACCATCTTTAAAAGAGCGTCTGCACCACCATACAACAAATGTTGGTGAATGTGACAAATTAAAGTCCTTGAGGACACCAGAATCCTAGCAACCAATTAGGCTCGGCTGCATAGTGTCTGCACCACAGTACGACCAATGTTGGTGAATGCGACAAGTTCATGTTAGAAACATGTACCTGTCAGAAACTTGTCATGAAGCTTGCCTTGTTCACAGGTCTCAAGGATGCTGTACAGCTGAGCTTCATTGGTTGCTAGGATGCTGGCGGTCTCAGGAAGTTGCTAACATCCTAGCAACCAATAACCTTGTGTGGCTGAGCCTTATTGGTTGCTAGGATGGTATCAGCTGGGGGCTGCACTTGATTGGTTGCTAGTATGCTGCCAGCCTCAGAACAGCAGGTATCCCAGCAACCAAAGAAGCTCTGCTGCACAGCGTCCTTGAGACCTGAGCACAAGGCAGCAGGCTTTGCGACAAATTCATGTACATGTTTCTGACATGCACATGAATTTGATGCATTCGCCAACACTTGTCCTATAGTGGCACAGGCACTTGGTGTCCGAGCCTAATTGGCCCAAGGGGCACCAGTGTCTTTGAAACCAATGACTTTGTGCAGCCAAGCATCATTTGTTACTAAGATGCTGGGCAACAAAGTGGGGGAAGGCCATACTCCTTAATCTGGACACAAATTCTTCCAAAATGACATTGGGCTTATTTACTGCCAGTTTCCTTATCTCCGAAATCAATTTTATTTCTTTGTGACTTTCTGACTACATGACAAGGTTATTAGGGATGAGAGACAAAATGTCAAGTGGGTAGGGCCCGTCCTAGGTATGACCCCAATAACCCTGTGTTTACTAGTTGGAATGTCAGTATAATACTGGTGAGTGGTGGTATCTGCAATTAATGGTGCAATTGTCTCTGAGCCGGTGTTCCTGCAGCTGGTGGCCTGTCTACGGGTACGCCAATATGGTGCATTGGTGCCTAAAAGGCCCTTTGGCCCCATTTGACTGTGGTTGTTGTTTTATCTGCAATTTATATTATGTTATTAAAAAGGCTGCTATAGCCATTAATTACTCCAGTTGGTGTCCTTGTGTGGTTATTCACATGGAGTTGTGGGACAGGGGATGGCCATCCTTAAGGTAAAAGTTTTTAATATCCAAGTCGTGTAAATATGCATTGCAATAGGTGAGTTGTCACCCAGGATAGGAAGTGAGTTACTGGCAGGCTCACTGGTTGAGAAAAAGGGAAAGAAGTATATAAAAAGAAAAGAAAACTAATGCAGCTACCACAACTAGGGACTGGTAAGCTACAACTTTAGATGGTAAACAGGGACGTCCCTATAATGAGGCAGCCTCAACCTGTTGCCTCAGGCACCACCTCTTTAGGTCACATGGGGGGCAACAGTTCAAGCGACATGTCCGCTCTGCTGCACAAAGTTTGCAGTGTGCCTGCTGCCCCCTTTCAGGCCAAACATCCTTGATTACTAAAAGCCAGGCAGGGAGATGTGTGAGGGCCATGCATATCTCCCCACAAAGCTCGTAGCAACCTAAGATGTTCTGGCCAACATCCCACCCAGCGCCTGACAACCAGTGACATCAGTGATCTGGCTAGAGCTGGAGCCAAAGCCACCCCCGTTCCCCGTTAGCATGCACAAGCAGGTACCCACTAAGACCACCGCCACCATCCCCGCCTCAGGCAGCGACAAGTTTAGGGACATCCCTAGTGTCCCCCCCTATACTCTGGTTTCTTTGGTATGAATGAGGATCTAAGGCTAGTCTGGGGCAGTGTTAGAGAGTCAACTATCAGGACCTGTTTTATTAATATTATGCGTGTTTCATGTTATGTGAACACCTAAAAACCAGTTAAAAAGCTTGTATGAAGAAAAAGGTTATTTCAGGGCTGTTTTGTTAAAGAGTTGAAATCCTGATTGTATCCAGGACCCGGAATATTTCTGCTCCAATGTCTGTATTCTACGGAGCTGTGAAAGAACGATTTCAGCAACTTGAAAACCATGTAAATCTCACTCCCGTTCCAGCTCTCCCAACGTCCTTGAGGGTAGAAACGTTGTTGGTATAATTTTCTGCCTATTAAGAATCCTGAAATCCATTAAAATGTTATTTAATCTTAGACATATATAATTACAGCAGAAACCAGAAAAGTGAACAGAGCTAAATCTTTCAAAAAAGTTGACATTAATTCTGTTAATAGGAAAGGGGGGGGGGGTAAATGTTATT
>NW_017306385.1:395417-406767 GCF_000935625.1 Nanorana parkeri | reverse complement strand
AGAAAGGGGGGGGGGGGGTAAATGTTATATAAGGCCAGGCCGTTTAAAAAGAAAAAGAAGCTTTTAAAAGCTTTAGGGAATTATTTTTGATGGCTGCTCCTGCGGGCTGATTTTGTTTCCTGTCTGATTGTGTCTGTATGGAGAAATGTAAATCAAATATTTAAAGTACTGTGCATCCAAGGCCAAGTTTTAGTTTTAAATGTAACAGTGATGATTATTAATGTTTGTGTCACATTGCGGAGATTTACATTTACTTCCTGTCCCGTAGACATGGTGAGAAGTGTGGGGAAAATGCTCCAAAGAGAGAACAGTCGTCCTTATTGGAGTCTAGGGATGTAGCATTTCTACTACCTTTTTTTTTTCTTGCGTTTTTGTGAATTCTGTAGCCAGCAGTTGGCTGCTGGCTACATAATAACTGTATCCTATGTGGTATTGTGTGGCAATCCCACTGTAGAATTGGATGTAATGATCACCTGGGACTCTCAGCCAGATGGGCTGAGACGTTTCAGGAAGCAAGGGATTGTCTGGATTCTGCTTGGGATCCTGGAACTGGGAGGTTTCAAGGTGATTCCAGAGTAAAGATGAGATCCCTAGTCCTGGGTCCAAGCTTTAGCAGTGGCCAGCACTCGATAATTGCACAGGTGTGCACAGCCATTAAGAAAAGGATGCTGGCTAGGGGAATTAGCTCGTTCTGGGAAAGAGGAACAGACCGTGTTCAGGTGTCAGGAGAACACCCCCCAGAAGTCAGAGAGGAGTCAGGTAGTGAGTGTGCTGGAGGCACACTAGGACAGCCAGGGAGGTTGGGAGAGAACTGGTGAGGCTAGAAGTATCAGCGTGGGTCAGCACATCAAAGAGGACCAGTGGGTCAGAAGTGCTACTGTTTAAAGTGGAAGCCAGGAGGCTGCTATTGTGTTGTTTTGAAGCCTTGCAAGAATGTTATGTTGAACAACCCCTGCGAGGGTATCCAAGATGCATATATGCACTTTGTTTTGAATAAAAGTGGGCTACCGAGCCCTTAAACCGAAGATATTGCGAGTAGACTGCATTCTTAAGCGCTCACCATATGTGCTAATATCCCCAAACATTGCACCTAACAGAAGTGTTTCCCTAAGCCGGCTTTTGTCAACCTCCTTTCACCCTTTAAAAGTATGCAAAATCTTGAGGCACTCGTCTAAAATATAAAAACGTAAATGTTAAAGTGGAAAAAGCAATGCGTGGTCTCCAAAATCCATACCAGACCCTTATCCTAGATAATCTGGTATGGATTATAAAGGCTGTGGCCACACAAAAACACAAAACAAAGATGTAGGGTTCCTCCTTCAAATGGGTATCCCTCCTTTCGGAGCAGAGTCCCTCTTAACATCAGGAGTCCCCCTTTTACATTAGGAGACCCTTCCCATCAGGAACATCCTTCTTTCATATCAAAGTCCCCCTGTTCACACTAGGAGCCCTTCTTCACATCAGTAACCCTCCCCTTTACATCAGAAGCCCCCTTAACATCAGGAGTCTCCATTAACATCAGAAACCTCCCTTCACATTGTAGCGCTCACCCCCGAAGGAGCCGCTGAATAACCGGGTGTTTCTATCCCCCTACACCAATGTACCGCCCAAATGTGGATCCACAGCACACCAACACACCTTTGAACAGTTTTATAACAGATTTAATCATAACACAACATATGAAAGCAACTATGGCAATAGTATAGCCAACAATCACACGAAAGGATATTAAGCAGCAGGCTAAGGCACTCTGCAACACAGTAGCTGCAGCTATCTGCTGTCAGCACTGATGTATGCAAGGCCAATTGTCTTTAAATGTCCTCCCTTGAATGGGGTGTATGTCTCTTTAAGGTTTCCCTTTGGCAATGCCCAACCCTTCCTAGACTACTGGCCAGTAGTGGTGTCCTAAGCTAGCCGGCGTTGGGGCCCTTACTGTAGTGCAGGTATGAACAGCAAACATGTTCTCAATGTGGCCAAAAGCCTCTCACCAATCCTCAGGTCAGTTGAAAAAAAGATGAAGACTGATAGCAGAAGCTGGACGTGCTCTCTCTTCAGCTCAGGCTCAGTAGGGGAAGTCATCTGGGTCACTGGTAGGAGGTTTTCACTCATCCAGGATGTTTGCAGTCATCTCGGTTGGCTCCGTCTGTCTCTCTCTCTCCTCTCTCTCTCTCTGCTGGGCTGGCCGGATCACTCCGGTGGCTGGTTCAGCCGTGCAACTAGGCCTCAGTTCGGGCGCTCGAACACAGTCTCTCTGGTTCAGCAGATGAACATCAATCCTTCAGAGTGCTGCTGTACAGATTCTGTGTGTCCCAATCTGTCAGTGGGAATCACACAGCTCTGTTGCATGCAGTCTTAATTCACACAGTGCCACACACAGGCCTGTCTTCTCCAGATCCCCCAGTCAGACTGGGCACGCTCAGTCACTGCAGTACATAGCCCTCCTCCTTCCTCTCGCACAGCATCCTGGGAGTGGTAGTTCACAAGAGCTCTATTAGCAATCCCCAGTGTCAGCTCTGCACTGCAATCCCCACAAATCTCTGCCTCAGATCACACACAGGGACAAGTTAACTCCTTACAGTTAGGAACAAGAATCGCTGTGATAGCACATATATGTATATTATATAGGGGCTACAACATCATTAGCCACTTCACATTAGAGGCTTCAATCCCCCCTTCCCATCAGAGTCCTGCCATCACATATGGAGCCACATCTGCGTCCACATAGCAAAGGGCAGGAAATTGAGCAAGCCTGGCTGAAGGTAAACTTTTGGCCTTTTCTGAATTGATTCCACTCTCCCTACATAAGTGTCAGTCACTTGAAATATTTGCACAACATCATGCCTTTCTATGGTTCAGGCATGCATCCAACACCATGGAAAGGCATGATGCTGTGCAAAAATGTCAAGGCACCCCTGAGGAAGTCACAAAGCACCCCAGAGTGCTGCGGCACCCTGCTTGAGAAAGGCTGATCTAAGCAAAGGGTATATTTTCTCTGCCACATGTATAAGCTTGCTTCATCAGGGTGTGCTAGAGAGATATAATTCTGTGCTATGGATATCTGATAGGCTGCCCAATCAGTGGGCCTGGGAACCTGCTGACACATGCTCGGAGAACTATTAAATATCGGAGCCACTTCCTATATTTTCCCTCCCCTCTGGGGCTTTTGCCCTATAAGAATGTCAGCTTAGAGGTTAGGTTCTCTTAGGCCTTGGGCCTAGGCACATTGAAAGGTGCAGCAATTTTCCCTCCTGGCTGGAACCCCTGAAAATATTGACTGCTAGAAGAAGAAAGCACAGGACCTAGAAGAAGCAATCTACAACTGTCCCCCACATATGGAGATGTGGTGAGAGACTGGTTGAATGGGAAGTTGCAGGCAGGAACCTTCTCATGCTGTCCTTCCTTGGAAGTTAAGATTGAGACACCACTTGAATCTTAGTCACTGGGGTTCCTGAACTTTGAAGGAGTCCAGCCAGCACCGTCTAAGCCAGCACCGCCTATGATTTGAAGAATATATACTAACCATGTACACATTCAGTTTTAAATGTTCCTGATAGGTATCTCATTCCTGGGAGAGGGAACATAATGGTTCAATGAATGGCAGTCTTTAGTGACTACTATTTATTATGTGTTAAAGTGATTATCTACATGTCCAAAAATGTCTGGTTAAAAAAAAAGGGATTGTGGGATTGTTCGACAAATAAATAAAGTTTACGTCGCTGTCTGCGTCTGCTCATTATTAATCAGTTACCATTTCCAGTGGGAATAGTCTAACTTTAATTTGGAGCTTTGCTTCAATGAAAAATAAGAATGTAGTTTTGAAGCTTTGAGTGACATGAATCAAATATTCATATTGCTGATTTCCAGCAAAAGGTCAGCCGAGGTAAAGACAAAGCCGCTGTCAGTTGTTTGTTACAAAGCAGAGACATGCCATACAAATTCGCGAATCTGCCGCTCCAGGCAAACGCCTTGTTTGCCTCGCCGCAGATACGCCCCTGATTGGATATAACAGGTTTCTGTAGATATAGAACATATTTCTTGTATGCTACTCTACCCTGAATAGCTATAATGGGCTTCTAAGGAGGTTTTTATGTTACCCGTAGATTTATGCTATTCTTTTTCGATGATAAAATGGAAAGAACACCCAAAAGTAATATTTAAAGTGATATAAAAAGGCAAAATGTGTTTAAGCTATTTGAAATCCTGATGAAATCACTTACAATGGATGCCGCTTCTTGATGTTTAATAATTTTAGCTTCCTTCAAAATCAGCTGGTTTCCTGAGCCTTGGTCCTGATATCCTGTTTTAGGGGGGCTCCTTTCCCTTGCAGGGTCCCATGGATCCACCCTTGTGTGTGATAGTAAGCAGTGTGTGTCTCCACATATTCACAGGCACAGCAAGACCCTTCCCTCCTCCCTTCTCTTTCCCTCATCTTCCTCCCTCCTTCCATCTACCTTCTTTATGTTAGTAAATGGACAGCTCCTGGAGAATGCTCTGTTCTTTGTGACCTTGTACTGGACTGGAAGTTCAGGGAAGCTGAGCTGAGATAGTTGGAGCTGTTTTGGAAACACAATGACTTATGTGTTTGGACAAATATTTAAAATAACACTTTGCTGGGCAATGCATATTTGTTTGATGGATTCATTATTGAAAAAAGTTTGAAAATGTAATATTACTTTTTAAAATTTAGGTGGAATCTGATGGGCTCAGTAAGCCCATGGCTTTTCTTATGTTTCCAACATGATACTTCAACAGGGAGATATCTCTTCCATTAATCCTAATACAGTTGTTGTCCATCGGGGAAGTTTTGGTGTATCCGTCCACGATTGTGTGTCCCACTTCCTGTTATGCATTGTCCATAATATAACATTTCGTAAAAACTGTAGTGGGGAGAATGGGAACTCCACTTAAAGGGGCATATCAAGTATGTAGAGTTGGGAACTTAGTGCAGAGATATCACTAAAAAAGTGCCCGAGAGATGGAGAAAATTGTCAGGTGGTTTAACTCTCTAGGTTCTTTCAAAAACTGGAATATCAGTTAAATATCAGTTACCAAATTGAACCCAATTACCCATTGGATTGTTTTTGAACATATTAGTTTGCTGGAGCCTTTCCCTGCACTGGTGCTCTGTCTTATCCAACTTTGGGCATTTTAGGGGATTTCAGCAGCATGATCTCCAAGTTCCTGCTTCTGTCCCTTAGAGTTGTGGGTCTTGCCACCAAGATTGTGGTCGCTCAGTTTCTTTTGTGTCATTATCTAGAATAATAAATAAGTTTAAATACATCAGGAAGATTAAAACCCTTGTAATACCTTTTGGCAGCATGCAGACCTCAAGCGTATTAATTTTGCCCCAGGAGTCTCTGGACATTTTCTAAAGTTGTTAGCTTAAATCCCAACTTTAAATTAAAAAAGAAGACATGAAAAAACATAAAAGCAGTTTCAGCTGAAATAGTCACTTCTGCTCTGGCGTTGTCCCCACCTCTTATTTGCTATAGGATGCCCACAGACTTATGGGTTGAATGAAATTTCTGTCAATGCCTGACTTGTTTTCGGCTGGTTCCCACTATGATCTTCTCCAAGTTTCAGCTGATGAGTAAATATGATACTTATGTGGTAAAAGGTTTGCTACATCTGCTCTTGGATAAAAAATTATTGGAAGATAGGTGTGCAAAATTGTACTCCTTGCAACAGTCAGTCAGTCTGGTCATCACCTTGTATTTAGACTGCATACAACCCAATTATTGCAAACAGTTAGAATCTGAATCTGAATCTGTTGAGGGGCTTTATTTGTAGAATCGCCAGCCTCCTCCGTTCTGTATTCACATTTCTCTTTACTTAATTAAATTGAATCCCGAAATGTTATGGTCAAATAAATCATCTAAAAATGCCTTCTTTCCCTGGATGATTTTGTAGCTCATTTCATTTAGTTCAGCATCTGAATATATTTCCAGGTAATGCTCTTGACTTTTTTAAAACTTTTTTTAAGGCAAAAGTAATATTTTGTAAGTTAGAATTAAAGATTGATATTGCAGAGATCAAATCCGTAAAGTGTAACCACATCCTTCTAAAAATACTACCCAAATCCAGGTTATAGCAAAGTCACCTGGAATAACAGTTTTAATGTAGGTTGTAGCATAGCTGATATGTTTCCAAACAGATAAAAATTAAAATGTAAAAACAAGTTTTGCTCTACATAGAGGTGTAAATGTGTTCACTTTCCTGAAATTATGGCTCTTTAAAAATACAGTTTTATACACAGAGAAATGAAATCCAAGTTTTGCTATTTTACAGTTACTTGGCCTGCTGGGTTGAAAAACAGAATGATAGAAAAAAAGCAAATAAAACCCCTTATAATAAAGAGTACGGATTGCATAGCTGGTGGGCTTCAAGGAACTCCTTGAGAACACACCTCCTCTCCTTTCCATTAAAAAGGTAGACCTTTCAGTACCACATTTCTTTATGGATAAGAAAAGTTTCAGTAGAAACACAAGAAATATTTAACCATTGCTATGAAAAGATCAACATTTAGAACTGGAAGTCTTACGCGTAGAAATTTATAAAAATGTTTTTGTTTTGTTTTAATTCCTGTTATAGAGAGCAAAGAGGCAGAGGGATTTGTAATTAAAAAAGGTACATTAAAATATTAAAAACTGTTTTTTTAGGCTATTTGTTTCCTGGAATTGGTACACAGCTCACCTATTAACAACAATGTATCCTATTTGTGTATCAGTTGGCTGTAGATCCTCCAATCATCTCCTAATTGGTGCTGACACTGTCCTTTCTTCTGGAGGGGGGCTACTTTTGTTCCCCATGGTCCCTGTGTGTATTGTAGCCTCAGCTCCAAGCTCACTCCTGTGATGGACTACAATCTCACATTTAGTTCACTAATTTGTATTAAGATTGTAGTCCATCGTGGGAGTGAGCTTGGAGTGGTGGCTACAACACACACAGGGAGCATGGAGAATCAAAAGTAGCCCCCCTCCAGAAGGAAGGACAGTGTCAGCACCAATTCAGAGATGATTTGAAGATCTACAGCCGAGTGATACACAAATAAGATACATTTTTGTTAATAGTTAAAGGGGTTCTAAAGCCTCCCGTTTTTTTTGCCTATATCTACTGCTAACAAGCAGTAGATATAGGCAAAAAGTTTTTTTTTTTAAACAAAACGCTTAAACAGCGGTTTAGACTGACCACATTATCGCTGCGCGCTCCCACGGCAAGAGTCCGGAACTGTTCGTTCGGCCACAAAGGATCTTGGGGCGGGCGCATGCGCAGTTCGGATTCTCGGCCGGGAGACAAGCAGAGACGCAAGGTAAGTCTATGGACGCGTGCACCCGCCTGCAGACACTGCTGTATCGGAAGTGCCAGCAAGCAGAGAGGAGTCAGCGTTGGATCGGAGAGCCGCCGCACCGCTGGAGGGACAGATGAAAACATGGGGAAAGAAGAGGAAGATCGGATTAAGAGACATCATTTAAGGTAAGTGCTGACATTAACATGGGGGGGGGGTTTATCCTTTAGTGCGGTCTTTTAGAATACTGTATCAAAAGAAAAGTTTTGGTTCCAGGATACTTTGTTGGTTTTTAAACTCTTGCGAAAACATAATAAGACTGACTTACTAAAGAATTTAGGAATGCTCACATAATACATTGTGTGAAGATTTCATTACCTAATCAACATAAAAAATGACTAAACAGATTTTCTTTTCACATAATTTGATAATTGAAGTGAATCTTCACACAAATTACTGTGTAAACATTTTCAAATCCTTTTGTACATTGTCATGATTACGAAATTTTTATATAAAATGTATAGTTACCCAATTTATACTTTTAAGTTTTGTCTTGCACTTCCTCATACATTCATGACCATGAACCAGTGTAGTAAGTAACAGACATTTAAAGTGACATTAAAGTAAATTTTTCCCCCTCCCCCAATTATTATTATTATTATTATACAGGATTTATATAGCGCCAATAGTTTGCACAGCGCTTTACAATATAAGGAAGACATTACAGTCACAATACAATTTAAGACAAGATGGTAAGGAGGGCCCTGCCCGTAAGGGGCTTACAATCTAAAAAATGTTAATGAATTATGACTGCTTGATAAATTAACTTTTTTTTTAATTTTTGGCTATTATTAAGCTGCTCCAAATTTAGGAACAGCTAATAATAACCATAGAGACTGATCCTGACAGCATGTCAGATTCAGATCTCACTAAAGCTCTTTGATCGTGCCTAGACGATCAGAAATGATACATTTCAAGCAAAGAGATACATTGTATCTCTTGTATATCTTTGCTTGAGATGTATCACATAACTTCATAAACATCGGCCAGTCTATGGACATGTCAAAACAAATAGCAGGGAGGTGAGTCACTCTGATGCCTCTCTGCTATTTTCAGCTGTCAAATACCGGAGCGCTATTTAGCGCTACCGTATTTCCATGTAACGGCTTCATTCTTTCATTAATGAAAGAAATAAGCTTTAACAAAAGCTTAACTATTTCATCAATGAATGCCTCAATACTGAGGCATTCATTAATGACTGGTAAACGCTGAGAATCAGCAGTTACCGGCATTAGAGAGCCTGATATAACTCGTCACGTACAGTGTACGTGGCCAGTCATATAGGCACAAAGTGCCGGGACGTACAGTGTACGTCTCCCGTCACGAAGGGGTTAAATAATGTTTCTTAATCCGATCTTCTTCTTTCCTGTTGTTTCCATCTGTTCCTCCAGTGCTGCGGCGGGTCTCCGATCCATCGCTGACTCCTCTGTCCTTGCTGGCACTTCCTGTCCCACCCCAGATAGCAAGCAATTGTGCTGCAAGTTTGAAAATGGCTTGCTAAACTATTGCAGACTTTCCAAGCTTTACAATTTTGTTGCACAATTACATCAAGTCTGCATTGCAAGTCTCCAGACCAGCGAGCCTGCAGAGCTTTGCTAAGACCTGTAGGACTGTTACTGTAGACTTGCCAAGCAAATTTGCTACAAATTCAAAAAGTGTCAACTAAAACTTGTGCTGCAAGTGTTCTGCAAGTCTACAACTTGCCAGGAAAGTGTGCAGCAAGTTAACAAGAATTACAATTTAACCCTGCCACAAGTTTGTGGCAAGTTATCCTTGCTATCTGGGACGGTGTCTGCATGCTGGTGCACGCGTCCATAGACTTACCTTGTGTCTCTCCTCGTCTCCCGGCCGAAAATGTGAACTGTGCATGCGCCCACCCCAAGATGCTCCCCGAGGATCTTCACATTTTATAAAGGGAGTGCGCAGGGAAGACACAGGTGAGTATTAACCTCTGTTAAAGTGGTTTTGTTTTTTTACACTTTTTGCATAGATCTACTGCTTGCTAGCAAAAAACAGAGGCTTTAATTATCCTTTAAGTCCTTATTTCCTTTTTCTTGGAAATATAAAAAGGAGAGCAGTACTCTAAGGCAGGAATTGTTTGATATACTGATAGGTTATGAGTATTATTAGTGGAACAGAAGAAGTGATTACTAGTGAATAAACAAAATCAGTAAAAAAGTAAAATAACGACCCAACTAATTCTAACAAGTTCATAGACAAACTACAGTTCTTACAACAATATTTCAGGGTAGAACTCTTGGACTGGGTATCACAGAATTGATTAAGACCATGTCCACTCTGTTGTCCCTCAGAGGCCTTGCCCCAACTTGTCCTAGGTTTGGCCTCCTTGGGTATAGTCCTCGCTACAGACTTAATCCCCCCAACATTTACAGCTACCAGTGCAGTCAGTTCTTTGTGTAAAACACTCTGCACATGTACACAGCTTCTTGTATCCTTAGCAAGGATTATGTTTCCAAATTTGAGTATCTACTGTGGAATCCTGCCATGGAAATAGAACAAGCAGTGCTGTCCTCTGTCACCAGCAGGGCCGGCCTTAGGCCTTTAGGCGCCCTGTGCGAGAAAGCTTTACAGCGCCCCTCAGTGACCACACCCCTCAGTGGCCTCACCCTTTAGTGGCCACACCACCGTAACCACACCCATTTCCCCAATATCCGCATCATTTAAAGACTCCTATTTTGTTAAGCCGCAAAGAAACATATTAAAAAGTATGATAAAAAAAACTTGTATTCAAAGTATTCTTATCAAATAAAACAACAGAAGGTAAACGATAAATGTCAAACTAAAGTAGAGTCTATAAAAATAAAGTGTCAGGTTGTCATGCCGATCCCTTTTTTCAAGTAAGTGCATCTAGAAAAGTAAAAATAGAAAACAGAACACAAAACCTGGACTACATGTAAAATTAATGAATTACTATATGTCCGAATATACGAAAAATATATTCAGGCACATAATAATTTGTTTGAGAATGTGCGGCGGCTATATTGGCCACCGGCGTGTTCTGTGAATGCGTGCCACCATCTTGGAGGCAGGGAGCATGACGTTACATGACGCCATGCATGCCTGGCATCAGGTGACGTCACACGCCGATATTGGCCCCACCATCTTGGTGTATACCTAGATATACACCAAGATGGCGGTGCCCAACACGTGCGGTGTTATATGACGGCATGCACCCTGCCTCCAGAACACTCCAATGGCTGAATCCAAAATAGCATAAAAAAGTGTTTTGTTTGATGAAACAAATGAAAACTTTTTTAGTTTTCGTTCATTTCATCTGAAATTAATTTTTGTTTCCGCACATGTCTAATAATACGTTTCTATGTGTGTGTGAGGGGGGATCGGGGGGGGGCTGTTTTCACTTTTTTAAAATCATTTTTTAAATGTATTATTATTTTTTTCATAATTTTTAATTTTTTACTGTTGGGGGGCTTCGGGAAATATTAGGGGTCCAAACAGACCCCTGACATTTCCCTTTTAAAATAGAAAAGAAATTGAGGACACCAAATCCTCAATTTCTTTTTCAGCAGCCTCAGCACTCAGCGAATGGGAAGCACTCAGTACAGAGGCTTCCCATTCAAATATTTACTATCAGCTGTTTATGAATGGGGAGGAGCCTCTGTAGTGAGTGCTTCTCCCCATTTGGGAAATCTTGAATGAACAGGCTGTAATGTAAATCACAGCCTGTTCATTCATAACTGGGGACACATAGTACTATGAGTCCCCAGTTATTTACAAACACTGGAGTGATCAGACGATCTCTCCAGTGTTTGACCTTCTCACACGGAGGATCGGTAAATATCAGCGATATTTTCCGATCCCCGCTCTGCCACGCTCAGAGCAGCTGTCATCCTGAAACTGATCCGATCTCCTACCCACTCGGCCTTCCTGACAGCTGCGGGCGCGGCTTCTCTCCCCCTCATCGCTCCGCCATCCTGACAGCAGGCAGCGCTCCCTCCTCCGCCCCCCCCTGAAGTGGGGGGGGGG
>NW_017306385.1:332669-393797 GCF_000935625.1 Nanorana parkeri | reverse complement strand
AATAGAGTCTATAAAAATAAAGTGTCAGGTTGTCATGCCGATCCCTTTTTTCAAGTAAGTGCATCTAGAAAAGTAAAAATAGAAAACAGAACACAAAACCTGGACTACATGTAAAATTAATGAATTACTATATGTCCGAATATACGAAAAATATATTCAGGCACATAATAATTTGTTTGAGAATGTGCGGCGGCTATATTGGCCACCGGCGTGTTCTGTGAATGCGTGCCACCATCTTGGAGGCAGGGAGCATGACGTTACATGACGCCATGCATGCCTGGCATCAGGTGACGTCACACGCCGATATTGGCCCCACCATCTTGGTGTATACCTAGATATACACCAAGATGGCGGTGCCCAACACGTGCGGTGTTATATGACGGCATGCACCCTGCCTCCAGAACACTCCAATGGCTGAATCCAAAATAGCATAAAAAAGTGTTTTGTTTGATGAAACAAATGAAAACTTTTTTAGTTTTCGTTCATTTCATCTGAAATTAATTTTTGTTTCCGCACATGTCTAATAATACGTTTCTATGTGTGTGTGAGGGGGGATCGGGGGGGGGCTGTTTTCACTTTTTTAAAATCATTTTTTAAATGTATTATTATTTTTTTCATAATTTTTAATTTTTTACTGTTGGGGGGCTTCGGGAAATATTAGGGGTCCAAACAGACCCCTGACATTTCCCTTTTAAAATAGAAAAGAAATTGAGGACACCAAATCCTCAATTTCTTTTTCAGCAGCCTCAGCACTCAGCGAATGGGAAGCACTCAGTACAGAGGCTTCCCATTCAAATATTTACTATCAGCTGTTTATGAATGGGGAGGAGCCTCTGTAGTGAGTGCTTCTCCCCATTTGGGAAATCTTGAATGAACAGGCTGTAATGTAAATCACAGCCTGTTCATTCATAACTGGGGACACATAGTACTATGAGTCCCCAGTTATTTACAAACACTGGAGTGATCAGACGATCTCTCCAGTGTTTGACCTTCTCACACGGAGGATCGGTAAATATCAGCGATATTTTCCGATCCCCGCTCTGCCACGCTCAGAGCAGCTGTCATCCTGAAACTGATCCGATCTCCTACCCACTCGGCCTTCCTGACAGCTGCGGGCGCGGCTTCTCTCCCCCTCATCGCTCCGCCATCCTGACAGCAGGCAGCGCTCCCTCCTCCGCCCCCCCCTGAAGTGGGGGGGGGGGCGGACGAGGGAGCGCTGTCATATTGGATGGCCAGCGGTGAGGGGGAGAGAAGCTGCCCTCAGGACGAGCTGTGTCGGCAGCACGGCGCCCTTGTTGCCATGGCATCCTGTGCGGCCGCACAGCTCGCACACGCCTAAGGCCGACCCTGGTCACCAGGTTGCCTATGTCTTGGTGACCTATCCTAGTGCTCTTGGTTGTCCAGGCCAGCAAGGAATTCCCTCCTTGACCTTAGAAGGACACCTAAGGGATAGCTTCTCTCAGAAGGTCATTAGTGTGAAATAAGCCATAAGAACCACTGATGCACACATCTTACTACATAGAAAATCCCTGGAGGCCTTCTCTCTGCTGGGTAATAAAACTGCCACTCTTTGTTCAGTACTCACTTCATCCCTCTGCACACAAATTATTTTAGGGCCTGTTTCTATAGGCTTTTGGCTTGTGTTGAAGGGAAAATGCAGCATGCTTCCAGGTGCATTCTGTGTGCATTTAAAATGAGTTTGAGAGGCTTATAAGATCTTTACCATTTATTCACAGGTACATTTGACCCACATTGGTCCTTATAGCACCAATAGACATAAGGAACACATCACTGCTTTTGCTTGTACCCTTACTGAAAGAGTAAGATCTTGACCCAGAGATTAGACACATACTTCAACATAGAAAAACATGGTTCCAACATCACTCCCTCATGGGTTTCTTAGCATCACTAGTAAATCTCTTATCATCTTATTTAAGTCAATATAGGGTCTTTGGGAATCCATGGGGAACATGGTTGCTGCACGCATTGCACTTTCATGGCAAGGCCTAGTTGTCTTGCATCTCCAGAGAACAGGCCTTCTTTATCTGATTGGTTCTGCAGAAAAACAACCTGTGTCCTTTTCCAGATTGGAGGAACATTTTCTTCAATCACAGAATAGGACCTCAATTACAAACCTCTGTGGGAAGAAAGTGGCCAAATGGCTATAAGCCCCCATTATAAGGATGGATTCCTGCTCTCTTTTTAAAGCCCCACCTGACCAGGTACTGCAATGGGACAGTACAATAGCTTTTTGAGAGGTACCAGTGCAAGCTTGGAAGTGGGGTATCACTCAGCCAGAGCACAGTACCAAGTACAGGAAATGTTCTCAGTGGCACATAAACTTTTGTTCTCCAACCACTGATGAATTATTCCAAGGCTGTGTGTTATCAGGGCACCACGATATGTAGAAAAATGATGTGGTTTGGCCAGTGGCTGAACTGCACGTTGTGGTAACCACTTTAAGGAAAAAGATCTACTTTACAGCACAAAGACGAAGGTGAGTCTGTTCAAGATCTATCGTTGGGTGAAGTCCAACAGTTACTTTTCCTTCTTCAGTGTAATCATTCACTGGTGATATTTGAAGTTCTCATCCAGACAGAAAGGCAGAAAGAAAACAATCCTTAACCCATATGCTTTCAGTGAATTGGAACCGAGATTCGGTAACCCCACACCTTTCCTTTTCCATGTGAACTAAATTTGCGGTTTTCAGTTTCCTTTTCAATGCTTGTTCAAAGTTCCTCCTATACAGCTGCAGCACAGCCAGATATGACAGCTGAGAATATTAACCTATTTTTAAGGGCAATCGATCATCTTTTTTTATTGGCAACATATGTTAATATTAAAATATGTATACTTAGTTATAGTTTTTCTTTTAATTATATATTGTTCTTTGTTAGGATTGGCAGCTTAATACTTGTGCATGACATTTCCTACAGTAGGAGAAGCCATACATGCCTTTCAACTAGGGATGTCCCGATGCCACTTTTTCAGGCCCAAGTACAAGTACATCCCCTCATGTACTTGCCGATACCAATTACCGATACTTTTTCTTAAAGGGACAGGTGACTTTAAATGATCCATAGTACAACTACATGTTATGTACTATGGATCATGGTTTAACCTATTCATGTTAGCAGTGGAGAATTGTAACTCTATTGCTGGAGTGTAGTGGAGGTGTATGCTGTATATATGTACTACATATACATTACACACGTCCAGTACACTATAGCAATAGATTTACAGCCAGCCCCGTCCCAGCTTCCCTCACTTACAGTCTCACTCCGATCCCTGTTGCCTCACGCGGTGCCTCTTGTAGTCGGCTCTAGGCAGGATTGCTGCATCGCATCTCGGTGCTCAGCTTGTGGGAGGCGCTCGCAATTCTGCCCTGCTAACATGAATAGGTTAAATCATGATCCATAATACATATACAGCATCTCGCTCTCTCTCCTGGCTGTCTCTCTTCTCGCTCTCTCTCCTGGCTGTCTCTCTTCTCGCTCTCTCTCCTGGCTGTCTCTCTTTGCTCTCTTCACTCTTTTTCTCTCTTTCCTAGCTGTATATCCATGCTCTCTTTTTCTTACTTACCTCGCCAAGCGTCGCGTCACTGCTGCTCCAGTGGGCGGCGCTCCGAGCGGGGTCATCTGGCAGTTTCCGGCCACCTAAATTAGGACCCCACCTGGAGCTCCGCCCACCGCAGCAGCAGTAAAGCGATGCTCGGCGAGGTAAGTAAGAAAAAGTAAGTAAGAAAGTAGGGACATCCCTACTTTCAACCATAGACTGATTGAAAGTTGTGGGATTGCCAATAAACAAAGTCCAGAAGACACATTCTGTTGAAAGCTGGTATGAAGGTGATATACCTGGATATGTATTTATCCTAGTCAACCTATGAGACCTATGACAAGGTGAATAGACAGTATTTGGTTTGCCTTCATGTTTGTTTGCCAAGGTTTGTATACATTTTTTTTGTCTTTACTCTAGCTTGCTAGCAAACATCTCCCTTTGTCCATTGCTATTCTTGCAGACAATGTATATCACTGAGAAAAGATGAGTATGGATTACACTAATCCACTGCAGCCAGAGCTCGCAGTGTGTCTCACATGTTCAGTGACAGGGTGCTTCCTGCAGCTCTTTCGAAGAAATAAGTGCTTTCCTTACACTAGTATCGTGGTCAAAGAGCACTTGTACCACTACTCATGATGTGGAATAACCCCCAATGTGGTCTAGATCTTTGAATGCCCCAGTCTACTAACTCTCTTGTAGCTCCTAGGTGCATCCAGCCATAGGATGGTGTCTTTGGTGTACAGTGAGTTAAATAATTTGGGCACCAGACAATAGTTTTTTAAAATTATTATTGGTATTTATATAGCACCAACAATTGTACGCAGCGCTTTACACTTTGCACATTCACAACAGTCCCTGCCATCAAGGAGCTTACAATCTAAGGTTCCTATGTCACATGCATACAAACGAAGGGCAATTTAGACAAGAGCCAATTAACCTACCAGCATGTCTTTTGGGTGTGGGAGGAAACCAGAGTACCCAGAGAACATGCAAACTCCTTGTAGATAGTGACCTGGTCGGGATTTGAACCAGGGACCCCCAGTGCTACAAGGCAGAAGTGTGCACCACTATGCCACTGTGCTGTACAGTTCATCTGATAATCTTTCTCTGTGGGAATAGCCATATTTGAGGCCTGTGACACTGTAAGAACAGTCACAGTTTCTTTCCACTAGCCAACCCAGCTGCAGATTCTACCCAACATTCTTTATCCAACATGCTCCTTCCAGACATACTGTACATCTTTATAAACAATTACCTTTGATCAGACATTCCAACTGGGAAAAAGTTTATGGCATATAGCTTTTCTCCCTATTCCCTACTCCATCAGGGACAGAGAAGAAAGACCACTCTGTGTAAGAGAAATTATGTGTGTGCACAGAAACCTGTATTTAGGGTCAAAGGGAAACGTGCTGTCGCACAGGAAGTGACATTGGACAGGAAGTGACAGCAGATGAAAATATATAAACTGGTATGTTTGGCTCCCTCATTGCTGATTGACCAGAAACATCTGCAGTAGCAGGCAGATGCAATCAACACCCTAAACTTAGAAAAAAAAACCTTACAGGGCACAGAAAAAGTCAGCAAAGCTCAGACTGGTTGCAGCCTAACTGCTAATGCAAGCACTCAAAAACTAGAGACACTCCAGGTCACGGTAGGGTTCCTGCAGGTTTCTGATTTATTTTATTTATTTGTTTATTATTTATTACAGGTATTTATATAGTACTGACAATTTGTGCACATTCACATCAGTCCCCCGCCCTTGAGGAGCTTACAATCTAAGGTCCCTCTCTCACATACATACATTCAGGGCCGATTTTGACAGGAGCCGAAAAACCTTCCAGCATGTCTTTGGCATGGCTTCTGATTGTTGTTTATGTGGGATTTCCTTTCTACGATGCAATAGCAGTTTCTCAGCTGCATCCCAACTCATGTCAAGTCAGTCATGACAATTTGATATGACTTCTCTAACGGCTGCTTTGCTTCTTTGCCCTTTTACTATTTGACACCTGTAGAGACAGATATATAGTGCCATATGTGTAACTTGAACACATCACTGTTTCAAACCTATTCGTTCTCATTGGTAAAGAGAACAGAATATATATTTACACTTCTAACACAGGATTATCATACACATCTGCCCTGCTTTGTCTTATTCCTCTAAAGGCCAGTCATATTATGTCAAGTGAACGCAACGTTTTATCTCCATGATTCTTACACAATTGGTTGTGCTTGGATGTCAATTCTGGTTTGTATCCTTCGAACATCAGTGAGCTTATTTAGATTTACTAAAGACAGAAGGAAAAACTAACACTGTCCAGACAGACGGATGTCTCACACTGTGAGAACCATTGTTGAGCTTTGACCATCTCTAAAGACACTATCCAGTTCTATTAAAGGTAAAACACCAACAATTTTTTCTTTTGACTTTCTTAGAAACCATATTTTCAATGTAAAAATAATGTATTCTTAAAGAGACCCTGTCAAATTCTAAATCACTTCAAAAAAGAAAAGGCTGACTTAATACTTCCCTTGTTGGTTGTGCCCCTCTATACTGCTCCATCGCAGGGAACTGTTTCCTCAATATCTGCTGGGAAACCAGCACACATTAGTTATTTGAGGCCAGAGGAAGATCAAGTGAGAACTGTGTGGGACCACAGACACTTCCCAGCAGAACTCAGGGGACCAGTTTTCTGCAATGGAGCAGCACTGGTTCAGCGGCACAGGTGGCAGGAGAGGTATGTAGTCAGCCTTTTCTTAACAGGCATAACCCTTTATTTAAAGATGTCTCCTTAAAACATTATTATTTCTATATACAGTATATTTGTCTGAGGCCCTGTTCACACCACTCACAACATCATGTGACCAAGCTCTCCTCCAATCTCTGGCTGTTGTATGCAGTGTTCTGCAGAGTACACTCTAAAGGATACCACATGCTCCACACCATACTCTGTATTTTTTATTTAGGATAGGCGCAGCATGGAGTAAACACGGCAGTATCCTGCAGAGAATGGTTGCAGAGTTACTGGGACCATCTGGGACAGTATGTGAGTCAAAACTCACTCAATGGGGACACAGGCAAAAATGAAAAACTTTTCCAATTTTGAGAAAGTTTTGGGCTACTTCTACTTTAATTTAAAGTGACACTACACTCAGGAGTTATAGTTTAAAAAGGCATTCAAGTACCTTAACTATAAACAAAAGTGTATCCTTTTTGTGTATCACTCAGCTGTAGATCCTCCAATCATCTCTGAATTCATGGTGACACTGTCCTTCCTTATGGAGGGTGGCTACTTTTGTTCCCCATGTTCCCTGTGTGTTTTGTAAAGTAGCCACCTCTCCAAGCTCACTCCTGTGGACTACAAATTAGTAAACTATATGTGAGATTGTAGTCCATCACGGGAGTGTGCTTGGTGCTTCCAGAAGGAAGGACAGTGTTTGCACCAATTCAGAGATGATTTGAGGATCTACAGCTGACTGATTTACAAATAAGAGACATTTTTGCATTTTTAAGATTTAACTCCTGAGTTTAGTGTCACTTTAGCCATGTTTTTCATGCAGTACACTTCAGTAGCCCTGGAGGAAAACCTTAAACCCAACAATCCTGTACAGAAAGAAAAGGAATTGCTCGCTGTGAGAAGTAATCGCTGGTTGTGTATAATTTTTCCTTTCCTGCTGATTGGCATAACAAGTAAACAATCACAGAGCTGTGTCACCTACAGGAGGGGGTTGAGTCAGTTTTGTTTGAGTAGAAATGACAATATCGCTAAGAGTGGGATCGTGGAGGGAGCAGGATACATTGAAGGCCAAAAATAACAAGGAGCACCATGGGGATTTTCACCACTAAATGTTCAAAGTGTTTGTAAAAGAGATAAAAGACTCGTCATGGTTTAAATTATACTCGGTGGTAAAGTGCTATTTAAGCCTAAAATGAGCACAGATTCAGAAGATTATTCTTGACTAGACTATTTTATATAGAGATGGTTACCCAACTGCTTGGCCACCCCCTACCTCATCACACCCCATAATTCCCCTTCCCAAAATAAACAGACTACCCTTGAGTGGGATGTAAGGGCCGTAGAATCCTTTTATTGCAATAACAATTTAACAATATAAATAAAAATGGGTTGCATGTCCTCGAAGGCCCTTAAAACCAAAATAAAACGCCCTGTATCTGTTGAACAAGTTTTGCATGATCATTCCTCAGCCCACCACCATGGGGACAACTGCACAAACTGACTGGAGTTTCATTCCATTAACAACAATTACTAGGCCACTGTAACCTAATTGCAATGAAGTGATGCCATAGATGAGACTGGTCCCTATCCATTTTAGCTATAGGGCCATTTAGGGCAAGTGACTGATAAGTTCACACAATGCCAGTCAAATTCCAATTGAAGATGCTTCACCAATTTCCTCAGACCACCTCGGATGCCCCTCCTTGCTAGACCTCAGCTCATCCAAACCAGTATGAAGTCTATTCTTACAACGTCTTGTAAACTATTAATACCTTCTGTTCCCATGCTTATGCTCTATTTTGCGCTAGATGGATCTATGTTAAAAAAAGTGAAATTCAAGAAGCCATGACACTGTGATTCTACATGAGTAATTGGCGGTACCCACTAGATCTCCAGCCAATGGCTAGTTCTCAGATTGGCATTTAGGATGAGGTTCGGCTTTGCCACTTCCAATGGTTTGAGACGAATCGTGCGGGTTCGAGACTCACAGTTGGGGAACATTTGCAGATTTACCATTGAGAATATTTTTTAAACCATAATGCATTGCATGTCGTTTGAACAATAGACAGTAGTCTTAGAAAGGCCAAAATGAGGGTTTTTTGGTTTGGAAGCTGCGGTATGGAAAAGATGGAGAAATCTGACAAACAGTTTTAAGAGATATTAAGGTCAGTTAGGAAATTGTGCTTTAATTCTGATTGTTAGACCTTTGGTCAACCACCCCCTTGCTGTTCCTTGTTCTCATTATTGGAGGCTTTTTGTCTCTAAAGGTATTTTGTGGTTTATTTGAGGTCAGCAGTTACTTAGCTGCTGTCGTCTTCATAGCAAACTGCTATTTTTTGCTGCAAGGCGTCCCTTTAAATAAAATGTGCTTTTGCTTCACGGGTTGGTATTTTTTTAAACTCATTTAGTTGTTTTTATTTTATTTTATGTTTTTACGGACTTTTTGAGGTTTTTATTGCTAAAGTACAACATTTACTAAGTGCAGTTAAACCACCTGGCTTTATATCACTCTCATTCACTGCACCCCCTATCCCCATAGATAAAATTAATGTTGGGCATACCCTAGGTAACCCTATTATCCCTGATTAAAACCGTCCTACTGTTTGACAATTCTGCACTGATGTATTATCTGCATTATATTAATTCTTGCAGTAAAGTTATTTGAAAAAGAACTATAGCCAAACCTTTTTTGGCTGTAGTTCTCTTTTGGGTCACAGTAGTACATTTACTAATGTAGTCCTGTGATCCAAACTCAGCATATAGTGGGCTATTGACCACTATATACTGACAGCGCAGAGCCATGCTGCAGCCGGGAAAGATCCTGACAATTTTTTCAGGCTCCTCCCTGCTACTTGATTGACAACTGGCTCCGCCTCTCTAGAGCCAGAGCCAGCTGTGCTCACCCACCCCCACCCCTGTCCTTTCAATCAGTGCTGGAGGAACAGAGAGAGAGGGGAGGGGGGAATCTCTCTGGTGAGCAGTAACTGACAGAGAGAGAGATTCACTGCTCTCTTAACGATTTGTGATTGCTCAATTCTCAAGCTATAGAGCTGGTGTGTGACAGCTGCAGTGTCCCACTATGGCTCAAACTATTGGGAAGAGTGCATTTTCTTCTTTGAAAAGTTCCCCTTTAAATTGTCATGCTGCTGGCCAGCATTGCAATGGTTGCATTTGTCAAGTGGCACCTCCTGCCACATGTGACTGCTGTGGCATGTGTACAAGCCTGAACATCTGCTATCTTGGGTTTTAGTTGGGCATTTGGCGGGTGGTAAAAAACATTGATCAACCGCCTGCTTTTACTATCCCTTTGACACACATGTGAACAAGGCCTATATTGCACAGTACCAGCACTCTCAGAACCAGGAAACCAAACAAACAAACAAATAATTAGCACACATCTTGATAACTCCTTCATTCCAGGACATATGCAAATTATTTTTCCACTGGAATTCTTTAATAATGATGATTATATATGGCTTTATTCCATCTTCACATGATGTACTGACTGCATAGATATCTGCAGAATATCTGACACAACCCTTATTAAGATCTATTCGCTACTTTGTGTATATTGGAATACATATGGTGTCTGTATGTGTAGCTGAGAACTCAAGACATCTGCAGAGAACATCTGAGCGTTCCAAGTGTTTTCCAGCTGAATTTTTATCCTCGAATGGCCATGTACAACCCTATCAAAAGCCCCACTAATATCACTGACCTTCAATCAAAGCAGTTCCTTATGTGTCTCCTTGATCCTGCCTGGTTACACCCCTCTCCTTCAAAGCCTTGTAGATACTTCCACACAGGTTTATTCTTCACCACGTCCCATTATTTCACATTTGTTTTTCTAATTTATATCTTAATCAGAAGAGTCCATCGTCAGGGTGTTTTGCTCTGCTGCCAAGGTACCTTCCGGCTGAGGTCATGAAAGCCACGGGTACAATGTGCATCATTGGCTGGTGGAATGTAATATTCCTTCCTATTATCCTTTATAGTGATAATATTTGCCACAGCTGATGTCAAAATCCAAAGAGGAATGTGATTGTCAGAATATGTAATCAGTGATCTGAAAGTCTTTCTCCGAAAGTCAGTAGATCGTGGGTGCAGTGCTCTATCTCCTGCAGACTATTCCTCCCGTCGATGTCCGTACCCTTTTAGGAAGTGGGATGACTTGGGTCATTACAGATATATTTCTACTATGTGTGTTTTTCTGTTTTCAAAGCTTAATTTTCATTTTTTGCCCAGATTGTACCCTTCGTGGGTAAGTTTTTAAATAACAGGTCCACTTTAACTGGAGAACATGTTGTTTCTGTGTGTCTTTCAATTCCTGATGCACTCAGAGTAATTTAGTAATAGTATTTTTTTCCCTGGACAGGCATCTAAGATCTTTAGCACACTGTCTGCCAGAGAGCTTACATAAAAAGGTTCTTAGATCCCTTGGCCTTTTCAGGAGAAGATAATGAAACCTTTTCAACTTAAAGGCAATAAATCTCTAATAGAAATAAATAACACTTGAAGAAAATTTATATCGCAGGCTACTATTAGATTCAAGCAGCTAAGTGTGAGCTTATAAAGTGGAATATAAATGCTTATTTTTTATCTCCCTATCTCTCTCTCTCTCTTTAAACAGCGGTTTAAACTTACCTGTGTGTTCCCTGCGCGCTCCCGTCTGAAAATGTGAAACTGCACGGGCGGCCGCAAAGCATCTTGGGGCGGGCGCATGCGCAGTTCACATTTTCGGCCAGAACACAAGGAAAGACACAAGGTAAGTCTATGGACGCGTGCACCCGCATGCAGACACCGTGGGAGAGTACGTGCCAGCAAGCTCAGAGGAGTCAGCGCTGGATCGGAGATTCACCGCAGCGCTGGAGAGAAGGCTGAAAACTACAGGAAAGAAGTATAAAATCGGATTAAAAGACATAATTTAAGGTAAGTGCTGTCAATGTCACTTTAAGGGTGTAGCAAGGTATTAGGACCACGTTGTGATTCTTTGGGAGAATTTTGCTGCAATGCTCCTGGGTACCTCTAGATGTCCCCACATGTCTAACATTTATCTGCGTAGGTACATATCAAAGGGGAGCTCAGCATTGGACTAATGGGTCCTCTTCTGTGGGTTCCAGGCACCATCTTGGAGATGTCTGTGTCACAAATTTCGGCACTTATCTTGATGACAGCATGATAAATACTGTAAATACCATCTACAGCATCACAGAGACATTCCTGTATATAAAGCAGAATGGACAGCCACCATATTGTGAGGCTGAGAGTTTGGTCAACTCCCTTCCAGGGAGTGGGTCTGCTTCTCAATGAAATGAGAGTCCTTTTTCATGGGAAGAGTGTGAAAAAAGGTTCCAGTATGCGAGGTGCAAATGTATCTTACGCAGGGGCTTCCCTTTGGGGGAAACAGCAGAACCCCCTAAAGGCACCACAATATAGACTGCAAAGTGCTGCACCCATGCTGGGAAGGACATTATATAATTATTTATTAAATATATCATTATTAATTCAGTGAAACTGCAGATAAATAAATTCTGTGCAAATGAACCAGCTGTGGGACAATGGGACAAAGATGAATTTGCTTAGTGTAATTTCTCTTCTGGTCAAATGTTCTTCAATAGCTATCTTACAGAACAGAGAGAATACTGAAAATACCACATTATGGCCAAGATATGTAGCTGAGGATCATAAGAAATAAATATACGTTGGTAACGAGATGCAATTCAAAAGAATGCTGGAGAGAATGAGCATATAAATGTAACCATTGCTATCCCTGTAGTAGAAATGGTTACATGAATAAGTACATTCCCTCCAGCGGTTTCTAGAATTGTAACATTGTGGGGGTTATTCACTAACGAGCCGAAGGATTAAGCCAAACCTTGGGCTAATCCTTTCATTCGCTTTGACTGTGGGAACTCTTCCGTTCAGCTGAACCAAAGGTCTGCTGTATGGGCTATTCACAATAACGGGTACAGCAGCTGAAGGCAGCCAAAGAGTTCAGCCGAGCCCAACCCACATATGCTTCGGTTCGGCTGAGCCAAACACACAGCCAAAGCAGGGAGAACGGTCTGCAAATGTGAACATATAAAAAAACAGTGTGGGGTCCCCCTTCCAAACCATACAATACCCTTTAGGTCTGGTTTGAAAGTTAGGAGGGACCCCAGTACAAAATAAAAAAAAACAACAAATGTGTGGGGTTCCCCCAAAAGCCTGCCGACCGGACCGCACGCGAACTCCCGCACTTATCAAAATGAACAATTTGACATGTGGCGGCCAAATGTAAACAGATAGGCGGAGCTAGCGATGACATCACATTTAAAAAAAATTCTGTTTGCTCCCTCCGAGCTGAATGCTGAATATCAGAAGAGGGGCAAACAGCAGTGAATAAACTGCTGTACACTCGCCTCAGCCGATACAGATGTTGGATCGCCTAAAGCATGTTGGTTATGTGTTTAGATGAAGCACTGAGATCTTGAGGAGTGCTGAATTAAGTTTTAGTTGCTTATAAGAAGAATACATCTGTGTATACAGGAATACAGCACCCTACAGGAAACATATAGATCATAGATAAACATGCATATAGAAAAACCAGCATATGCTTTGCACCACAACGCCATTTAGTTATCAAAAGACAATATTCCATCTCTGAATGTCGGTACTACAAATCAGTACATATCAGCCTAGGCTGTTGTATTTCCAACACCCCTTCTCAACAGCATATGCGTTGTTATATGACATTCAGCTTCTCTCAAAGGAAACTGTGATGATCCTTTGGCAATGGCTTGGTGAGTGCAGTCATCTCTTCAGATGATCAATATTGCATGTTGATAATAGCTTGCTCTTTAATGTGTTCCTTAGCAGATGATACTTTACATCGATATGCTTGGTTCTAGGGTTGACCCTTTCTGATGTGTCTTAGCAGTATATGACACCTTGCAGGGTGGTATTCCCTTTGTTGGTCGAGTGGATCTTCTAATTTCGGGTTGTTCAGCAGAATTTATCATGGAACTTGAATTATCCATTGTGAGTTCCACCTCTTGTTCTGATTCCTGTGCGGCTTCACTTTGCTCAATTTTATTTGCTGGTTCACTGGGCAAATTCACTTCACAACTTCCCGGGATCATTATTTCTGGTGATGGGTTCTCATCAAATAAATGCTGCGGCTTATTGTCACTTTGTCAGTCTTTGGGTGGAGGATTCTATATTGCATACTTGATTTACTATAGCCCACCAGAATACCTTCTATGGCTGAAAACCTTCAATGTTCTCCAACTTCCTTCACACTATGTGGACTTCACCAGTCTAATTGGTTTTGTTTGCAAACCTGTACTTCCCCCAACAGGTCTGAGCAACAAGTGATCGCTTCTCATTTGGAATATGTGCAAAAGCTTTATATCCAAACACTCTGATGTGCCCTAGGTTAGGCTTATATCCATGCCACATTTCAGATGAGGTGCTTTAAATGGCTTTTGATGGTAGTCTGTTCTGTAGGTATGTTACAGTCATGACTGCTTCTCCCCAGTACTTCTTAGGTAGGTTGGTGCCTGACAGCATGCATCTGGCCATTTCTATAAGAGTGCGATTTCTCCGTTCTGCTACACCATTTTGTTCAGGACTGTATGGTGTGGTTGTCTGGTGTACTATACCTCGTTTCTTCAGATATGATTCCACTTCCTTTCTGATGTATTGCCCTCCGTTGTCTGTGCATATAATTCCTGGTTTATGTTGGAATTTGTTGCTGTACATGGCTACAAACTCTTGAAGTTTTTCTGATGTTTCATTCTTGTGCTTCACTGGATAAGTTGTTATGTACCTGGAATACTCATCAATGAAAGTCAGTAGATATCTGTTCCCTCCTGATGTGGGAGTTTTCATTGGTCCACACAGCTCGCTGTGTATGAGCACCAAGGGGTGGGTGGTCTTTCTTTGAGCATCTCATGAGCATTTGGCAGGGCAGTACGGTTATATCTTCTGATAAGCCTCTTTTTATAATGTCTTTTATGGCTTCTGGGTTTCGGTGCCCTAGTCGTCTGTGCCATAGATGGATACATGTGTTGTGTGGATTATGAGTGGCTTTCTTGACTTGTTCGTCTACAGTGATGAGTCTGTACAGGTGTTCATCCAATTTTCCTTATGCGCGGATTTGCTGCTTGTTTCCGATTTTACATTCATCACCTCGGAACTGAACTGTTATACCGTTATTGGCAAGAGTTTTCACTGATAGAAGGCTTCATTCTAGGTCTGGGACATACAGTAAATTTTTCATGTGAATACTCTGCTTGTTCCCTGACAGTGTGATGCAGTTCAAGAATCCTTGACCATAACCTTCCGCAGTAACACTCTTCCCGTTTGCTAGGAAAGCTTTGTCCTTTGCGCTGAAATCAATTTCTATGAAGAAGGTCTCATCACTAGTCATGTGACTTGTTGCGCCTGAGTCAATACACCATCCATGGAGTATACTGTACTGAGTCACTTTAAAGGTAGCACTCCACGATGGGCTTGCAGTTTCCTTTGTAGAGGTGACCAGTCTTTTTACAGCGAAAACACGCTCTGCTTTCTTTGTTTTGCTTTGCGCTCTCATGCACCCTGAGGGCTTTCTAATTTTCTTCAATGTGCATATTTTTTTTCTTTCTGTCATTTTCAACAATTCATTTTGCTTTGGTGTATTCTAGCGTTAGTTCCTGCTCAGGTCTGGTTCTAGAGCGTTAATAAGAGCACTGTATGATTCTGGAAGGCTGCATAGCAGTAATGCCACAATGTGGTTATCTTTAATTTCCTCTCCAATTGCACATAGCTGTTCTACGATTTTCAGCATGGCATTCACATGTCCACGCATTCCCTGGCCTTTTTCTAGCCTCATCTTATATAGCTTGCGTAGCTGATATAGTTTACTGTTTGGGTTTGAACGCTCATGCAGTTTCTGTAATGTAGTCCACATACCTTTAGCTGTATTTTTTTGGGGGATGTGGATAAGCTGGCCATCTTCCTCTATAATTATAATTGCTTTTGCTTGCCTGTTTGCTTCTTCTTGTCTCATTGCTCCGTGGGTTCATCACTGGGTCTGTCTGTACTAATTTCTTGCCACAAGTCATCTTTGCTGAGCAGCATTTCAAGCTTGAACTTCCATAGCTGCTAGTTGGTATTGTTGAGCTTTGAAATTGTAAACTTCATATCTGAACTACTTGCCATCTTTCAGTAGCTTGGATGCAGCTCTCGTTGACTTGCAGTGTTCTGTTTAGTGCCTGGGCCCATAACCTGTTGGTTATATGTTTAGATGAAGCACTGAGATCTTGAGGAATGCCGAATTAAGTTTGACTTGCTTATGTGAAGATTACATCCATGTGTACAGTAATTGTCGTTGGACCAGGGGTGCCCTCTTACCTAGGGTCCGGTGGGTACGGCGAAGATTGTATGGTCCTTCTTGGGGTGATTTGGTGCCCGGCAGCGGCAGGTTGCAGGTGCGCGCATGAGTGCATGTGTGATGTGCGCATGTGGTGCTGCCGTGGCTTCTTAGTCACTTCGGGTGCTGATCATTGTCAGGGAGGACCTTGCGAGAGGGCCGTCTCTCCTAGCCGTCCCATTGGTTCCCAGGGACCTGTGGCTTCCTTGTTGCCCAGACAATGGGGGCGTCAATGGGGGCGTTGCTGGCCCCTGCTGGGTTTAAATTCCAGCCAGAACCAAGACATGTTGCTGAGTTATTCTGCCATTCCCAAAGCAGCTACGACGCCTCATTTCCTGTTTCCTGTTTCCTGTTTCCTGCCTTCCTTTCCTGCTATTTGGATCTCCTGGTTATCGACCCCTGGTTTGTCTCACCGATTATGATACTCGCTGCCTGTCTCGACCCGGACTGTACTCTGACAACGCATTTTGGAAGTTATTTTTCTGTGTGCTGTGTGAATAAGAAACAGAAAAACAGAGACTGAGGCGCAACTGCCCTTGGGGTTGGACAGGTGAGAATAGGGGGGAGTTTCATGGGCTAGGGCATGCAGGGTTAATGCTACCCGAGAAACAATTGCGTTGATATTTTTCCCTCCGCGATGTATTAAGTATCAGGGGTGGAGGGAGACATGAAAAACAAAAAAGGTGCACATGAAATGGAGGCAAGTTGAGCGGTGTGTGGTGCGTATATATCAACTCACCGTGAGGTTCTTGGGGAAGTGTAGTCATCGACGTCGGGATTCCTGTTGGAGGCAATGTCCGGCGGTCTCCTCTGGGACTGGGTGTAGGGTCTTCAGTTGCAGAGTCGAGGTGCGATTCCGTCGGGTGCCTGTGTGTGTGGGACGTGCTGCTGGGCTGCTGAACTGCTGGGCTGAGTTGCGGTGGCTCTGGTGTGGGTCCGTCCTTCACGCTGGTGCCGGCGGAGCTGGAGAGTCTGGTCTCTTGGTGGATAGAGGACGTCGATCACGTCCTGTGTTTGAAGAGGTCTGGTTCGCTGGTCTATGTGTGAATAAGAAAACATATAGAGTGGTTTTCTCAAATTTGATTGCAAAAGTGGAAATACATTTTAAGGTTTTTGATGTACTAACTACAGTTGTCCACAAGAGGGCAAGGACACTGTTCTAATCAAGCTGAATATACTTCGATGACTGTGTCCATGTGATTGACCAGTTTTATATATATATTTTTTTCACTATGGAGACCAACCAAAATAAAGAGTAAATATGCAACTGTAGCAAAAGACAATTTTTATTTGCATTCTGTCCTAAATGTCACACATTTTAATGCGCACTTCTGTAAGCAGATATTCTGAGTGCAGGGCTACTACCTCGCCGAGAGTATCTGCTCAGAACAAGCAGCCCATTATGGCTAAGGAAGAGTATAGCACGTACAGTGAGCGAGACACTGTTATACATTGTAACCGTGCAGAGCCAGAGGAATCGCAGTAAAAAGCTTCCTTTTAAACTCCGTAATAGGAACAGCTGAACAGCTGGATTCTTTAAATATGGACGCGGTGTAGGGCTGCTTGCCGGGGCTTTGAAAAGTCAGAACAAATCTGCAATGTGTATTTAATTTTGCGATATGAGCCCATGGGATAAAAACACTACTTTTCTTTGGCTTACTCAAAGGCATACGACATACGGGAAGGATAAATGCTGAAACCGATGAATCGTGATAATGCAAGCTTGCAGGAAATATTCTAAAATTCAGCTACAACATGTCTGAGATGCCAACCTACATACGCCTTTCATTACAGTTCGGTAAATGATAGGCTGGAATTTTTGGGAAATCTGTATTGTCTAAGATGTGGCCCAGAGCGGTCAGTACACCACCTAGCTCCTGATACTTCCTGGAATTAAATGTCATTGGATCATCATCTGACATACCCCCCCCCCCCCTCATCCCTGATACCCAGTAAATCATATTGTGCCCAATTTGTGGTACCCATTTAAAGGTATTGCAGTACTACTTCAGTAGAAAGGTCCTGTCCCCTTTCCTAAGTTCTGGTACCCATTAAGAGTCCATTCACACTGCGCTATCTGTGTGTTTAGTGCACACGATCACAAAAGGTAGTGCACTGGTGCGTTGTATTGCCATTCATTCTAAATAGCACCTCGAATGCACCTCTCTTGGTGGGCATTCATTATGCTGCGCAGAGTGTTGAGTTGCATTGCCCTGTGTTGGAAAAAAGTATTGCATCCATTACTTGCATACATTACAAGAGAACTATGGGGTAAGTGTTTTTCCCCATAGTTCTCTTTATGTTCACGGGAGGACATATACTAACCTCCTCCCGTGACCCAAAGCTCAGTATATAGCAAGCTATTGCCTGCGATATACTGAGAGCGCCTCAGCCGAGACGGATCCCGACAATGCTGTCGTGATCCACCCAGCTACATGAGTGACAGCTGGCTCTGCCTATCTAGAGGCAGAGCAAGCTGTGCCACCCCCTCCCCCATCCGTTCCTCCAGTCAGCGCTAGAGAATTGGAGAGGAGAGGTGGAATCTCTGCAGGGAGCCACCGCTCACTGCAGGGAGACGATTGGGAATTGAGCGGATCGGCGGCATGTTTCTGCTCACTTTCCAATCAATAGAGCCGACCTGTGACAGCTTCTTTGTCACAGGTCGACTCTAACTAGGAGGATGAGTGGAAATCACTCACCTCATACTTCTCTTTTAAGTATTGCAAGATATGCCCACTGGGAGGTTCATTAGGGTGCCACCCAAAATGAATGGCAATGCGTCAGTGCACCTAGTATTTGGTCTCTGTGTTGTGCAATAGTGTGCGTGGATAAATGCATGCATACTGTGCAGTGGCGTAACAACCGGGGGGGCGGGGGGGGCACTTGCCCCTCCAGGGAGGGATGTACTGTAATTTGGGGGTGAGACCAGGGAGGGATGTACTGTCAGTTGGGGGTGAGGTGGCCAGGGAGGGGTGTACTGTCATTGAGGGGTGGGGAGACCAGCGAGGGATGTACTGTCACTGGGGGAAAGGGGGGGGGTACTCCAACAATGAGATCTACTGGCCATACTTCCCGTCCACCTTTTAAAGCCATTTGAAATCTGTTTTCTTCTACAGTCATTATACAATTCTGGATGGTATAATGCGTGAGCAAGCTAGGATCATTAAAACTTCATTCTAGACAGATACTAAAGACACAAATTATTGCAGCATTGTAATCGTTGAATCTGAACTCTGGCCAGAAACAATATTTGGACATGTGCACTGTAAAAATAAATTAGTACTAATGTAGTGTGTGCCATGTGTGTTGCTCTGCTGCAGTGTTCTGGAACACTCTTACTTTCATTCACCCCATACAGCAGGGATCACTAAATGGCGAACAGCAGTCCGGACATGGACTGAGTGACAGGTCTGCCTGGTCCTTGATCACGCGCGGGCACTGGGTAATGTTTGGCCGGCTAACTGAGGATGCATGGGACACTCCCTGAGTACATCCTCTGCCAGCTAGCCAACCATAACTCAGTGCAGGTTCTCCCCTCCTCTGTGATCATTGGTTGCTAGGACCACCAGTGTCCTAGCAACCAGTAACATTATGTGCCCTCTCCTCTGCAGTCCTCTGTTGCTAGGACTGCCAGCATCCTAACCTCCAATGATGTTAAATGTGTGCCATGCCCCCAGCATTACAGGAAGAGTAATTCCGCCTCCAGGCTCCTGCTCTCTGCCTGCTGAGACAAGGTACGGAGGCAGTCTGATCAGAGTGCCCCATTACATTAGTTGTCCCCATCAGAGTGCCCCATTACATTCACTGTCCCTTTCAGCGTGCTCCTGTTTGTGTACGCAGTAATGCACAAGAATCTGCGCATGTGCATGGCCAAGCAGCATCTATGGCCACAGAAATGTGCATAGACATCCGGGTTGAAGATCTACCTTGGCTAATACAATGGTGCCTGGGATCACATGGTTGATTAATTGGGTGTGGACTACCCAGGACTGCCTATTTAAACCTGAGCCTAAGCAAGGGAAGTTACTGAGTGGTTGTAAGCTTCTACTTCCTGTGACCTGACCTGTGTGCTTCTCCTGTGATTTGACCTGGCTTGTTTTGAATCTACAATATCTCAATCTCCTGGCTTCGTATCTTGACTATGCTTCCTGGTTGCTGTTTTTTTTACCTTCTCTGCCCGCCTGTGCTTGACCTTGGCTTACTTCACGACTTTGTTCCTGGCTCACTCCCTGTGTACTTGCGTTGCCCGGCTGTGTTTGACCTTAAGCTTGCCTCTGACCCTGCTGCATCTGGGCCAGGTACAGGCACTTGTGATTCTCCAAGCTCTTGCTTACCCTGTCTATCTCCAGAGATTGCTGGACACAAGGTGCAAGGGATGCTCCCACACTGCTTGGCCTCCATCAGGTACCTGTCAGCCCCATTACATTTGTTGTCACCATCATAGTGCCCCATTTTATTAGTTGTCCCCATCAGAGTGCCACCTTACATTAGTTGCTACAGATGATAGTGAGTTTATTCACTCTGAAGCTCATCCATTGAGAAAATGCCTTTGATTATTTTCAGGGATGCAAGGCATTCTGTGAATGGAGGAGAGGAGGTCACGACATTCATCTGCATCTCCTCCAATCATAGAAGGCCTTAAATAAAAAATGACTGCAGAGTTCATAATAATTTATGGGATGTGTACTAGCTATAAATATACTTGGGGCTAAATTATAACTCTTCATCTAATAGCTGTGTGAAGGCTGTTCGCACAGCCCTACTGCCACTAAATGACACTCAAGAGCACAGGAGCATTTCCAGTGCTCCTCAATGCCATCTAGTGGCTACAGTGCCGTGCAAACAGCATTCATCCAGCTAATGACGCTTGCATGGGAACGTTCTCTGCTAATGAGCCAGTACCCCCTTATCATTTGTTCATGTGTGGCCACCCTAGAGAGGACAAGCAGCCCTAAGCAATGGATCAAAAGCTCTTGGAACACGGCCAGGTGGGAATGCGATGGCGAGGGACCATTCATGGTTGTATGGATGCTATGGTACAATAAGGGCCTCTCTTGAGATTCTTCAGCCCTGCCGATGCCTTTATTCCAGTTGGTTTCTATTAATCCCCGCTGCAACCAAACAGATCTTTGAGAATATACTTCACAGCTGTTGCAGAAGAAAGCCAATACCACTTCTAACAAAACGTCAACACTCTCTTTACCGAGAGCCCTTAATGTACCTGGATTAATGGGATTTTACTTCCGCTGATGTAACAGCAACAAAGAAAACCAATAACAACTGCTACAGTAATAATAAACAGTGTCACTCTGTTCCTCTATTATATACATGGATACCAATTAAAGCTTCAGTTCACCTAAATGTGACGTTGTCGGTTTTCCATAAATGTCTGAGAGTTAGCTCTACACCCTAACTACATGACATCTGGCTTGCTAAAGTACTGTGTATCCTAAATAATGTCCATGTGTTTTTTTGTTTTTTTTTATTTCTTATAAATACTTGTTTCACATTTTTTTTCATTCATTGTTGCATCTCAGTGCTGCTGATCCTCTCCTGCCTCTTTAAGCCACTTCTTGTCTCATGCACATGCTCCAGTATCAGCTGCACATCACTGCTTTGGAATGGCTTATTAAAGTGACACTAAACTCAGGAGTTAAATCTAAAAAATGCATTCGAATACACCAGCTTTTTATTAAATGTGCATTACTCATCTGCAGATCCTCAAATCATCTATGGGTGACCCTGGGCAACAAAAGTAGCCGCTCTCCAGAAGGAAGGCCGGTGTCAGCATGAATTCAGAGTTTATTTGAGTGCTACACAAATAAGATAATTGTTTTTAATAGTTAGGGTCCTTGAATGCATTATTAATACTTAAAGTGACATTAAAGTCTCATTTGTTTACATATATCTACTGCTAGCAAACAGTAGATACAGGGCCGGTGCTGCCAGTAGGCAAACTAGGCAGCCGCCTAGGGTGCACTGCTGTCTAGGGCGCAGTCTTGACCACTCACCCTCAACGGTGCCCTACGTCTACTTCAAATTGCAAAAGCCAATAGCAGGCTGGCTATTGCACTCGCCCACTGAGCAGAGGAGCGGAACTGAGAGACAACTTCCTCTCTTAGGTCCGCTCCTCTGCTCACTGGGTGGGATTTCAATAGCCAGGCTGCTATTGGCTATTTCAAATTAAATTACATCCACCTGTCGCCTATGGAAGCTAACTGGCAGGAGATTGGGGGTTGCGCCGCGGGAGGGGGGCTGGGGGCAGCAAGAAGCTGGTCTTGCCTAGGGCGTAAAATAGTCCAGCACCGGTCCTGACTAGATATATGCAAAAAATTTTTTTTTTAAAGTTACCAAATAGGTAAAAATTTACCTGTGTCTCCGCCGCTCGCTCCCGGCTGCAGAATCCAGCTTTTTGAGCAGCCATGCAGAAGGATGTGTGCGGGTGCATGCGCATTGGACATCACTGGAGGGGAGAGGAGCAGAGACACACGGTATGTCAATGCACACAGCCCTGAGAGTGCACATCGGACAGAAACAGTATTCAGCATTGGATCAGAGACTGGCACCAGCGCTGGAGGGACTCCTAAAAACTACTGGAAGGACGAAGATGATCGGAAGGACGAAGATGATCGGATCAAGAGGCATCACCTAAGGTAAGTCTTTACAGCAGCATTTGGGGGGACGGGGGGTTAAATGTAACTTTAACTCCTAAGATATTGTCACTTTATTAGTGGGTAATATCTGCACAATGTGTGTTGGTGCGGTACTCGTAGTCTCCACCAAGTGTGACAACACAGTGGAGGAATTGGGAGACAGTTGTCACCCTATAACCCTATAACAGGAAAGGCCCTTACAAGCACCTTCAGGGCAGGATAATCATGGATTATTTTAATGAAAACTGTAGATTTAGAAAATGAATGAAATCAACTATTTGATATTTAAGTGATTGGATTTAGATCTACTTGAATCCATCTAAGGATCTCTGATGTCTCTCCAGATATGGTGAGGTCTCTGTACTTGAGTTCCCAGTTTTGTAGAGTAGTCACATTATTCTCCCTGTTGGATTTATTTTATATGGAGAATGCAGCAGTAGGAGTAAGAACATTTGGAAACATCCATTTTGTATCGGGGAGATTGGAACCCTAAGGTTGGGAACTCTGGTGGGGAGTTCTCAGATCTGGAGTGTAAAAACTCTTCAGAAACCAGGTGAGTCAGCACAGCAGACTTCTCTTGCTAATGCAATATTACTACTGGGTGGACTGACTCATATATTGGGGTCAATTTCTAAAGTACATCCAGGACTATAGCTAGCAGCTCTGTTGATGTTTGGAATAATGTGTATGGCAGGAAAGCAGAAATTTCGGGGAACGGTTTTGATGTAACTAATATGAGTGATTCATTTATCTGATCTCTGCACATAAATACACAATAATTCATGTTTGTGTAGATGTATATGTGGAATATCCATGGGACCGGAGCAATATCCATGGCACCAGAGCAATATCCATATGACTGGAGCAATATCCATGGGACTGGAACAATATCTATGGGACCAGAACAATATTTGTGAGACTGGAGCAATATCCATATGACTGGCGCAATATCTATGGGACCGAAGCAATATCCGTGAGACTGGAGCAATATCCATAGGATCCAAGCAATATCCATGAGACTGGGGCAATATCCATGAGAGTGAAGCAATATCCATGGGACCGCAGCAATATCCATGAGACTGGAGCAATATCAAGGGACTAGAGCATTATCAAGGAACTGGAGCAATATCCATGGGACTAGAGCAATATCCATGGGACCGGTGCAATATCCATGGGACCGGTGCAATATCCATGGGACTGGAGTAATATCTATGGGACCGGTGCAATATCCAATGGACTGGAGTAATATCTATGGGATTGGAGCAATATCCATAGGACCAGAGCAATGTTCATGGGCCAAACATACAACAATTCTTTGGTTGAATTTCGATCACAAAAGAGACCAAATGGATACATCTCCCCTTTAATTTCACCTAGTGATCCTTCCAATAACAGCCTCCTTTATCTAGGGTGACAACAACACTCCATGCACTGTATCTATGGAGGAACAGAGTTGTCACCCTAGGGTGCTCTTCTGATTTGGACTACAAAACATCTTCTCTTCTTAACTCTATAACTTAGTTACTCTATGTAAAGCCAAACACCTTTTTTTCTGATAGAGAATGGAAAGGTTAAAACCACTGTCAGTTTTTTGCTTTGTGTTTAGACAGGTATCATGAAGAAGGAAACAAGGGGAATTCTCATTTTAGTCACTGGGACAGGTTTTCCCCAATGGAATAGTAATCCTCACCTTTTGTTCTGTTGACAAACATAACATTTTGGATTTCCCATCACTCTCTGTACTATTGATAGTGGTCAACAGGACAAACATAGAGGGTTATTCTCCCCAGTGGGGACATAGACATCGAAATAAACTTGACAGGGGTTCTAATCCTTTACTACTCTATACAAAGCTAAATAAAAATTTTTTGGCTACTATTACAAGGGATACGCTTTAGTCATTTACAAGAAGGGATATCAGACTGGTGTTGGTTGAGCCACATGCATCCCTCTTGCTCCATCTGCGGCAATATGGCCCTCAGTGGTTTAAGAATTTACAGTGAACAAGGCCCCAGCTGTTCTCCAGTGGATAAAAGCTACGCTGCCTTACATCATTTTCAGCTTTTTACTTCAGGAAATGTTTTATGACCCCTTCCTCAGGAATTAAATGTTGTAAGCTCCAATTGTTACAATAATGTTCAACCCAATCACTGAAATCCTGTATAAGCCGTAACATGTTAAAGTACTTTCAAAAGTCACTTTCAATTTTTTTTAAAAGTCTGTAGTTTTCATTAAAATAATACCTGGGGATCCTGCTACAGAGGTCAATGTTACTTCCTGTTATAGGGTGACAACATCCTGCCTCTCTTTTGTCTTCATGAGTTGTCATCTTGTCATATAGGCTCCTGCTAGAGAAATAGTAATTTCAACACACAATGCACAGTCATGCTCCACTTTTGTCACCATCAGGAAATCCTCTCAGAGAAAGGCCATGCGATCACTGCTGGAGGGCATGTAGACAGAAAGTAGCTTTAAAGAGGTTGTAGGAGATTGGCAGCTCTGTGGTGCAACAAATGTGAGAAAAGTATAAAGTATAAAAAAATCAACCTATTTTTCATACACAATGCTTTTGCAAACTGAGGGTTTTATTCACTAAAGAGCCAAAGGATTTAAGCCAACGTTTGGCTAATTCTTCGGCTTGCTTCGGCTGTAGAAACCCTTCAGGACTGCGAAGGGCTGCTGTACGCAGTAATCTCAATAGCGCGTACAGCCGCCGAAAGAAAAAGCCGAACGCATCCGAGCCGAACGAACATGCTTTGGCGCGGCAAAGCTGAACAAACAGCCAGAATGGGAAGAATGGTCCGCCGAAGTGGACCGAAGCACTTGTATTGTGTTAAAAAATAGAATGAAAATTAAAAAAAAGCGTGGGGTTCCCCTCCCCAATTCATACCAAACCCTTTAGGTCTGGTTCCCTAGGAATGATAGGGGGGACCCCCGATGTAAAAAAATAAGAATAATTCCATGCCAGCTCTCTGTCCTCAAATGGATGTAAACAAATGGGTGGAGTAAGTTGTGAGGTCATGACTCGCTCCGCCCATTTGTTTACATGGTGTCTACTTTACAACACACACATGGACCATGGGGAAACAAAAGTAGCCCCCCTCCAGAAGGAAGGACAGTGTCAGCACCAATTCAGGGATGATTTAACGATCTACAGCTGAGTAATCTACATATAATATACATTTTTGTTAATAGCTAAAGTACTTGAATGCATTTTTAAGATTTAACTCCTGAGCTTAGTGTCACTTTAAGTAGGTGATGCTGAGTAGACATAATGTGGCCCCTTGAAGTTAATTTACACTCAGCTTAGCCCATTGTTTCGCTTGAGTTTCACAATCCTGCCCTAAATGTTCTGTGATATTTGTAAATTGATTTCAGCATTATAACCTTGCAGAACGAGTATCACCATCATTTTAAGTCCTTGTGGAATCCCCTAGGATGGATATCTCCAGCATGTGCATGCTGCCAGAGAAGGGTGCTGTCATTCACAAAAACAGAATGGCAACAAAAGTCACCAGCTAATATTCTGCCTGGAAAAGATCCATCACAGCGTGGCCAGCACTGAACGTAAAGTCAGCCCATGAATGCAGCCGCCCTGCCTGCACTGAACATTATTCTTGCCCATGTCCTGGCTCCTCCAAACAGCCAGCAGCATCCAGCTCCTTGATGTTATTTATTCATTCATTTTTTATTAAATATTTTTTTTAACTTTACTTTTTGGGGCTTCGGGGAAATATTAGAGATCTAAACAGACCCCTGATGTTTCCCTTTTAAATAGAAAAAGAGATTAAGGACACAGAGTCCGCAATCTCTTTTTCTGCAGCCCCTGTTATCAATGAACAGGAATCCTCTATACTGAGTGTTCCTGTTCACTGATAACACGAGGACAGAGTATGATTACTATAACCACAATCATGAATGAACAGGAGGAGATGTAGATCACTTCCCATTCATTCATAATTGAGGATATAGTAACCATACCATGTCCTCAGTTATGTACAAACACTCAGCAATCACTGACTGCTTGTACCCGTTCTCCTTCCTGTCACAGGAGGCTGAGTGAGCAGTGCTGGAGGAGAGCTCAGCCTCCTCTGACAGCGCGTGCTGTGTCCGCCCACACATCACTCTGCGGAACTGTCATAGGAGGCTGAGCAGTGTGGGAGGAGAGACGCCGGCCGCTCACAGCGCTCTCCTCCTGCAGCGCTGGTCCAGCTGTCACTCTTTCTCTCCTCCCCGCTGGGACACAGAGCAGCGCAGGGAGGAAAGAAAGCAGAGATGCGCTGCTATATCGGCAGATAAATGGCACTTTCAGCATTTAGCCAATAGTGCCATTTTCGGACGATATGTTTCGGCGGCCGATATATCGGTGCATCCCTAGTACTAAGTGCTCCATGCGCTTGGTCCCCATAGGAGACTCCACAAGGATTAAAAAATGATGGTGATGCTTCTTTTTAATGAAATATGGGAACCATTCTGAAGTGTTAACATGACTCGATTATAGTCAACATCACATTTAAAGCGGAAGTAAAGGCACGTTTAGAAAACTCTTGATTGGCCAGCTTTACTTCCACTTTAAGGTCATAGTGAAAGTTAATGATTGGGGCGCTAAACTTGTTGCGAAATGCACACAACATTATTGATCTCTGCTTTTATTGGAGTTTTAAGAGTATTTGTGTAATAAAATTCTACATATATTTCTAAAGGTTATTCTTTTCAGTGTATTGAGGGATGTTGGTTTTTGCTACATTTGCATTGGCTGCATAATTACACTGCAGGGACCTAGCAATGCTAACATATTCCTTTTAGATGTGTTTCAGGGTGCCCAGAATTCCAGGGGTGCCCCAGTATTCAATCTAGACACTCCCTAGCAGTGTTGAGAGTTGACCCCTCATGCCTCCGTAACCTTTCTATTGACTATTTAGGCTGCTATTCATGGTGATGTACCCAGAAGGGCATGAACATCTGGAAAGTCAGAGTAAGGTCATACATAATCTTCACTTTTTCCGAGTCAGCAACTAAGAGTAATAAAGCCAGAGGGCCTACATGACAGCCAGAAAGAGAATTGAGCAATGTCACCCTAAATGTTTCTCTCAAGCAAGATTTCCTTTAACCTTAAAGCCAAACTCCATGCTTCCGCCCACTCGTGCACTTTTTTTTTGTGTGTTAAACCCTTAACTGAATATTTTATTAAACAAATTGGCCAGAGTTGGATCCCGGAACCCTAAGCTAAATGTACAGAATGCTGTCCTCTTTTACTCCATACTTGTATTCACGTTATGGCCATTCTACAGTGGGATTGTTGCCAAAAGAAAAAGGCCCAAGATGTCATCATTGAAATCTTCGAACTTTTATACAGGAAGACGGATTAGCGTTGTCTGTCCAGCTCTAAAATGTTCACTGAATCAGACAAAGCTGCAGCTAATCAAAGCATGAGAACGTTCTCACTATTGGTCAACGTCAAGGTCAACCATCCACCTTGTTGTAATTATTTTATATCAGCTGTTTGTAATGCTCATCTGGATATTTAACTTGCACGTACACTTTTGTTTGAACTTTCACCCATGTTGCATAAATACAGAGAGATCCAACCTTGCCTCCCTGATATATATTTACCTTAAATGCTGATTTTACCTAGAAAAACATAAAGACTCCCCGCGAGCTAAAATAAACACTCAGCTTCATTCGCTATCATATTACTGACAAGAATATTATTTTATTTGTTTACACTTTCACTAAGCGGATGGACCGTCAGTGACTCTCACACATCTGCTCTGACCTAGGAAATGACCCCAAGGTGTTATTTCAAGCAGGTTTGACCAGCGGCCACTGAAGCTTTAGAGGGTCTGACCTTCCCTCCTACCCAAAAAATAACATCCGAAGATCTGATAAGAAACTCACTTTCTTTCAGCACATCCCTGAGGAGATCTAGCATGTTCCTGAGGAGTGTGAGTTAGATGTTGGCTTTTGGCTTTTGTTCAGCAACTTTAGCAATTTATTTTCAGTAGATTTTTTTTTGCTCTTTTCTAAACTTGTTACTTTTTAAAACATAATTTATTTACCAGGCTTGCAAAGCTTAGAGTGACCCTGTCACTACAGAAATTTTAACTAGGCAATACATAGCTGCAAAAGAAGAGAAGGGATACTAAACCTTTCTTGCCGAACACTGTTACGATCTTGAGAAATTAACATTGTTATGATCGTGAGAAATTGTCCACTAACATCTGCTGGGAAACCGACATTTCAACGAATGTTGATCTCTTGGGTACCCCACAACTTTCACTGGTGCCTTCTGCTGACCTCTTTGTGACTAAAGGAGAAAGTCACCAAAGGAAAACTCCGTGACATGGAGGTCAGCAAAAGGAAGCAGTGAGAGCTGAGGGAGGGAGGACCCAGGGTATCAACTCTCCTGGAAATGTTGGTTTTCCTGCGGACAATTTTTCAGGATCCTAGTGGCTCCCTACTTTTGCATGTATACTTTGACTGGCAAACTATGCTGTAGCGACATGTTCACTTTAAGAAAACCTGACCTTTAACAACGCAGGGCATAAAGAGGGAGCCCTCTGAGGGTGAGTGGCTTGAGTTGGGTTTTAAAATCACTAACTGGTCTACATTGCTTTATGTAAGAGTACTTTTAAGGATATTTACAGTACATACGTAGCTTCAGAAACTCCAGATATTTAAAAGCCAACACTACCCAAAATAGTTATTTCTGATTTGGAAAGGCTCTGATGGTCCAAATCACTAACCCATTTCTTGTAGCTCTCCTGAGAATCCAGTATGAGATTTCTTTCTACTTTATGGAGGACCTATAAGCAGGGGCGGAAATACCGCCGGTGCCTCAGGCTGTGGGGGGGGGCCCAGTGGGGTCCGGTCCTGGGCACCCCCCCCCCCCCCCCGGTGGAATATGGGGCAGTGCAGAGTCCCGGTGTTAGAACATGGGGGTGCCGCACTGCTGGCGGGCTTCTCAGTAAGGGGGCGGGTCCTGTGACTCACCTCCTCACTGGCCACGCCCCCAGTAACAGGCGGAGGGAGAGGAGAAGTGTGTGTGCCACACACCCCGCCCCCTGCAGTGCACACACCGACACCTGCAGGCTGCTGCGATCCTGGCTGGGCGAGCCCGGGGGTGGGGGGATGGCAAGGGTTGTGTGCTGTCACTTTTCATTAGAAAAGTGGATTATAATGGGGAACATTACAGTGTAATGTTCCCCATTATAATCTATTTCTCTGATTAAATGATTACAAACAGGGCCTCGGTTCTATCAAAGTTTGTGACTATGTTAGAATGTGTGACCGGTGACGTGGTCACACATTTTAACGTAATCCCGTCAGTTTTTCGGCGGTGGAATGTGTGACCATCAATAGGTGAAGAATTCCAATGCTTTCTCAGCTGTTCAAGGGCAGATCGGATCGCGAATCGCATGTGCAGGATAACCGATCTGCCCTTGGAACAGCCGATCGGTCCTGAAATGTCACTTCTCTTTTGGTGCAGAAATAAGATTTGAGCTTGTGTGTAAGGAGAATTGGAAAAACGTCTTGTGCGCTGATTATTGGATGCAATGAATCACCAGAGGGGATTGCTATCACCATCCTGAATACAGACATGTCTTGGATATTGCAAGTGACCCTTAACATTGGGAGAATATGCACAGACTAAAAAGATTATTGTGTCACTATTTCATCACACATCTGGTTCGGACATCCTCTAACCACTCAGAATTGAGTCAATAGGTGTGAAACGTTGTGGCTGAGCACTATTGTTCTCTTGAGATTGGGCAGGCTTAAAAAATATCTACACACTACAAACATGCCTGTTATGTGGAAACTGTGAGGAACAAATAATAGATCATCAGGTCCTCTGACTGACATATCCGGCTTGTCGAACTTACTGACTGTAGACAGACCCAAGCTCCAATGTGTTACATGATCATTGTTTTTCTACCCTCAGCCCAGGGGCTTCTGTTATTCCACACATGAAGGCCACCCAGTAGTAAAGGACTAGTGCCACCAACCTTGCTGTTGACAACGTGTTTCGACAACTCTTGCCTTGTGGTTTGTAGTTGTGTTGTTGTCCTTGCATTACCAGCATGTTGTATGGAGTGTGATACATTTCTGAGTTCCATATTTGACTTCCATCTGTTCTTACACAGGGATGTCACCAGCTGGGATTTTTTTACAATCCCTTCTACTCCAGTAACGCAATAAAACAATTAGTGTAAGTATTCGGTAAGCAACAAAGGAAGCCGTAGCCTGCTGATGAAAGGCCTCTATTTGCTAAGAGCCGTGCCAATTAACAAACACAATGATGGGGAGATAAGAGGGTGTTTTGTGGCCTTCTACAGCCTAGAGGCATCTCATTTCAGATGGCCTCTGGCAAACCTTCCTCCTCCTGTCTGCCTCTCTGTCTTTGTCTCTTTTTTAGAAATGAGATGACATAGATCATGTCTTTACAACTATTTACAGTAGTATAGTGACAGCTAACACTTTTGTTGTATAACCATGTGTAAACACAGATTTTATCAACTATAACGGTGTCTATTGTGTCAAGTCTTGCTGAACAAAGGGTAGTCTTTTTAAAATGAGCATTCAGCTATGCATAAAGACATGAACAGTTTAATGCTATATTGGGAAAAGATCCCCAGACTAGTAGTCCCCTGTGTGACTACCAGCCAGCCTACCAGCCAGCCACTCTTAAGAGAGAAAGCCAGTTTCATAGTACCCAGGGCCACCAGTTACAGTTTTTAGGATCTTGGGCCTTCCTCTTTTAGCTTTTTTAGTGTTTTGGCTCCAATATACAAGGGAGGACTGAGCCACTTTATATCCCCCTTTACTGCACCACTGTGAACTTACAATAATACAGAACATACAGAGTGCAGAGGTGCTGGATGCATGGCAAAGCTGAGCATGGAAATTAAAGACACCAGATCACATGACTGCGCATAAGGGTTTACATGGGGAAACTTTACTATCCCTACAGCTAATTTCCCTGTGCAGCCCTGCTGTGGATCCAGCACCTCAGAACCCGGCGTGCAGTCCGTTATGCATATTTACAGCAGAGCAGCAAACTGGGAGAGTGCAAGTAGAGGATCCCCAACAGGAAGGGGGGACCAGCAAGGAAGGTGAGGTGTGACATGATCACCCAACCGGGACAAATAAATAGAATTAAAATAGAAATTATTCTGTAGCATTCAAGCACATTGTGTAGGATCCTTTGGTTACCCTAGATTTAGAAATTGGCAGACTGTTCATACTAATGACCTTTTTGTAGACATAGAGCCTTTGAAACTGCTCCTTTCTTTAGAATGCCTGTATCAAATATGTAACTTCTTCTAGACATGTAAATTTCATTCATTCCGAATTTTGCTAAAGTGACATTAAAGGCACCCCCCCCCCCAATGCTGCTGTAAGCACTTACGGTACCTTATCTAATGCCTCCTAATGCGATCATCTTCTTTATTCTACTTGTTTGCGACAGTCCCTCTAGCGCTGGTGCCTGTCTCTGATCCAGCGCAGTCTCCTCGTGTCCCACGGAGTCTGTACGGCTTGCACGCACTCGGGTGCCCGGCTGCGTCCATTGAGTTTTAGTGTCTGTTTCATTTGCGCATGAGCCCGCACACTTCCTCCTTCACAGCCGTTCGGGACCCGGGAGTTCTTCAGCCGCGAGTGTTGCTGGAACAGGTAAGTAATTAGGTATTTGCCTATTTTTTTTTTTTTTAAATCATGGGGCATATATACTGATTGCTAGCAGTAGATCTATGCCAAAATAAAAGAGACTTTAATACTACTTTAAATTTGGACATTCGGATACAGTCCGAATGCGGATGAACCCTAATGGTCCTTTAATGAAAATTCGGATCCATCTAAATCGGACATGTGACTGTTCTCTGGCCAATCAGATTTTCTTTTGGCTGTTGGGGATTGCATTACAGGCATTGTCAGGCTCTATTCACATGTAGCATTTGCGTTTCACGTGCGGTAGACCGCGCTGCAAGGCAAATGCTAAAATCTTTCATCCACACAGATTCGGCTCGTCTGTGGCTATTATATAGCCGCGAATGTGCGGAATCCGTAAAAAAATCGCACTTGGACTATGTTAGACTGAACAATTCACATTGAAGTGCATTGTTTTGTCTGTTTAGAGCAGCTCCACGCGTATTCGGCAGGCCAAAAATTAATTTTCCTGTCCAAGATAAACCCATTGCCCACTGATCTATGAACATGGTAATCTGCCTGGTAATATGGAAGTTCGACTTTTTTTTTTATAGCAGATTCTCTGATACAATGACAGTCTCTTTGGTAACACAACATATATTCCAGTATCATGGCAGTCTGTCTGCTAACATAGCAGTCTCTCTAGTAACATGGCAATCTCCCTAGTAATATTGCAGTCTCTTTTACATGAAAAGCTTCCCATTACCATGGCAGTCTCTATGATAAAATGGCACTTTCCCCGGTAATATTAGTGTTTATGGTAACATGACAGTCTGTTTGATAGTATGGCAATCTGCCTGATGAAATGTCAGTCCTTCTCTCTGATACAATGGACATCTCTGTGATAACATGGCACCTTTTCCAGTATCATTGCAGTCCGTCTAATAACATAGCAGCCTCTCTGGTAAAATGGCATTTTCTTAAGGAACATTGCAGTCTCTGTGGTAACATGGCACTCTGCCTATTACGATGGCAGTGTCTATGGCTATATAACAGTCTCTTAAAGTGTATGTAAACCCTGTCAACAAGCATTTCTTTTTTCCCTTTTGGTCTGTTAATTATGCAGCATTTGGTTATATCTGTTTGATGATGACGACAATCTACCAAGTAATAAAATAGTAGTCTCTGTAGTAACATAATTTCTTCCCGCTTGCCATAGCACAACCTATTCAACAATTTTAGCCGCACAGCCTGTGTATTATGGAGGTAGAGAGCTATCAGGTGGGTAGTAAGAGTTAATATGAAAAGCTGTATATTCCGTGCTGTCTATGAAATTATAGAGTGCCCACCACTCACTCTCTTGTATTATAGATGTCATATAATAAGCCGTTACCTTCTGTTATAAAGGAATAGCGTGCAAATGAAAGTCATCATTGCCATTTGCCAGCAAAGTTACATATCTCGAATAATTACCATCAATCATACAATTCACGATTTGCAGTATGTTCAAATCAATTCAATATGTAAATACAGTCCATGCATTCCTGGGATGAATAGAGAACCTTTGCATGCTTTCACCATGAAGTCCTGGCAATTTTCTGGCATGTGAGTAGAAGAAATGCAAATATTTATTGTTTTTAGACCTGAAAGCTTTTTGTCCTGTACCCTTAGAAGATGTGAAGACATTTACTGTACATGTTGTTTTTGTTACAGTTTTTGAATTTCATCTATAGTTCTTGTCCTGTAAGTATAAAATCACTGCACTATAAGGTTCTGGTCATTCGAAAAGATCACAAACGTTTCTTACATTTTTGGAACAGGTTCTGTGTCACTGGATAGCATCCCATAATGCATTGCTTCAGTAACAGTCAGCTGTTAGCTTATTTAGTGAAGGTTGCTGTGCCCATGGAATATGTATCATTTGAACCTGTTGGACAACCCATTTTTAAATCATTTTTAAATCTATTGGTTTTAATATGGAGATTCCCTCAGGCATAACAGTCTTCACCTTTCTTGGACGGCATTTTACAAGATTTTGAAGTGTGTCTGTGGGAATTTGTACCTTATCATCCAAACAAGCTTGACAAGGGTATTGTTTACCTTTTGTAAGGGTCAATTAACAAAACAGCCTAAAGGTGCCCATACACTGCACGATTATCGTACGATAATCTTATGCGATCGGTTTTTCGTACGATAATCGAGCAGTGTGAACGGAGACGTGCGACCGTTTCTACTGTACGGTCGCACGTCTTCTGTCGAACCAGCATGTTCGAAAACCAGCCGGGAATCGTACGATTCTCGGCTGGTTAGAACGGTGCTCGGAAGATAAATGCTGAACGGGCCGGTGTGCGCTGCCCGTTCAGCATTGCGGTCATCGGAAGCCCGCCCCTCAGGGGGGCGGGCTTGCGATGATCGAGAGTGCGATCTGCCTGTCCAAGATAGGCAGATCGTACGTTTTTTTAATCCCTTTACAACCATCGCAAGACTAAAGTCTTGCGATGGTTGTAGAGTGTATGGCCACCTTAAGACTTCTATACCAATCCCCCTTCTAATTAATTGACACAACGCTGGTATTGGATTTTAGTGGCCACAGCAGCCAATTTATTAAGTATAAAAACCATTTAACAAATCTTTCCAAAAATAACTGACAACAGGAACTGAGGTCCTTGGAGGCCATCCCACAACAAACCAACCAGTGTCTGCCTCCATGGCCCCCAGCTGCACCACACCACCTTGGGGACTTAGCAGTATAGGCAGACACTAGATGACTAACGATCCGACCCGTTTACAAAGGGATGCCATACCTGAGACAGCTCCCCGCTCTTAATTAAACAGCAACTGCATAGATTGCTCCTCAAGGACCCCAATACCCTGCCCGGCTGCAGTGACATGAACAATACAGCAAAACGAAATGCAATCGGACAATGGAAACATTGAACACACGGAAATACCCCCCCCCAAAAAAAAATTATACGCTACTTCCACGCTGCTGACTCCTTCTGGATCTGGAAACTTCTTTCCTCAGGGATCCGCCTACACTCCTCCTCTCCGCACCACTGACCATTCAGGTAAGTGTCCCATCAACCTCCCTGTTGCTAGGAACAAATTAACCCTAGCAGGACCCCTTTTTTTTTCCCAAACCCCTGTCATGTAGGCCTTCCACAGACGCCTCCGTCTGCTGTTCCATGCCTGTCTTTTGTGAGTTCAGGTACTGATGTTAGATGAGAAGACCTGAATTTGTGTTTGAGTTCATCTCCAAGATTTTCAGTAGGGTTGGGGTCAGGTCTCTGTGCAGACCACTTGAGTTCTTCCACACCAAACTCATCAAGCCATGCCTTTATGGAGCTGACTTTGTACACAGGGGCCACAGTCATGCTAGAACAGAAAGGGTCTTCTCCAAACTGTTTCCAGGCCTGTCCCTGCCTCCTGTCTTCCCTTTTGGCTCATTATTGTGATGGATGTCCTCAATGAATATTAGTGAGGTGATGGAAGATGGACAGGCCAGTGTTTACCTTAAGAACAAAAAAACAACCAGGCATCTTTCCTGGTGCAGGTAAAACCTTTTTGTTCAATAAAAGAGTAAACAAAAATATACTTACAAATAACACAGTATTTCAAAGCATCAAAATGGACTGATAAGCCATGCTTGAATAGCCGCTGTGGATGTAACAGATGGAGAGATCGAGGAGACACTCATGATACTCTGTTCTCCTCACAGAGTCCCACTGAAGATTTCTGAAACAGCCTGTAAGTTAGGGATAGTCTCTATAATGATAACATAGGCAAATAAACCCAATTTTTAATAGAATTGAGAAGAGTTATCATTTCTGCCATTGTTTTTGTTCCTGTCTGTGCCTTTCTGTCCTTTTACACTTTTCTTTTGTTTTGGTGTCACAGGGAAAGTCAGTAAGGGAAAAATCTGTCCATTGGGCTCCCCGGCAGATAAAAACAGAGATATCAGTCCTCTCGTACTCACTACATTACTCCATTAAAAAATAGGTTTGGCTGGAGTTAGGCTTCACGTAGTTTTCAGCACTTCATTAGCTTTATGTCATGTCTATTCATTCAATATGATTACAAAGGCTTGAAAGTAAAGTAATTGGTCATTTGAGGTCATTATAGAGGTCATCACTGGGTTTCTGTCTGGAGGTCTTTTTCTCTGTAAGCATCATCTGGAGCCCTAATCCATCTTATTGGAGACAGCACAACTCATTCAGTATGACTAGAAGTTCCTGATTCTATGGCCTATAAAGTTCCCTGCTGATGGACTTAAAAGCAAAAGTTCAAACACAACAATCAGTACACACAGACTGTAGAATAGTATGTGCTAGGACTAATTTTCCCACTTGTCCAAACATTTCCTTCTGTGAGCACATTTAATTAACAACATAACGACGTACAGGCAAACTATTCTGATGTAATTACGTAACACTTCATGGGAACAAAAGGATAGTAGCAGACTAGTCAGCAGTAGTGTAGCTAAGGATCTTCAGAGCCCAAGTGCAATCTTTAGACCTAGGTCTTCTTGACTTATTTGGTTATCCACCACATCTGATCTTGCGGTCTGGTAGGCAGTCCCGTCTATAGTTGCCACCTGCCCTACATTTTATAACAGCCTGGGTAATAAAAATAGGACTTGTTGCCCATGGTATTAAAGCAGATCTCGCACTAAAACACAAGGTCCACTAAGGGCAGGCACCCACCCCCGATAACAAAATGCTGGAGTAAAGCAGTAAAAAACATTGAAAGTAAAGTATAAAAAAAACGTACTTTTACTTACCTAATACAGCTGGCTCATCTTGGCGAGGGTGATATTACTGGGTCTTTTCAATGGATCCTGGGAGACCGAGGATTCAAAACAGTACGTAAGGGGTCCCTTTTAGGCTCGTTTAAATCTGTTCAAATGCTCGGGTTAACAACACAGCTTGGGGAAAGCCCTTTTCTACTTCAGCATGACTGTGCCCCTGTGTACAATGGCAACTCCATAAAGTAATGATTAGATGAGTGGTGTAAATGAGCTTGAGTGGCCTGCACAGAGCCCGGACCTCAACACTATATACCTTTTGGATTAATAAAAAGTTAATTGCAAGTCATGTATTCTTATTCATACAAAAGTAGCCCCCAGCACATATTAAAGCTAGCCATGTGCACATATATGGGGAAGCCATGCTGCATCTGATAAATGTGGTCCCTAAACCTACACTGTCTGGGTTTTCCGACGGTGGGACTTATATAGCAATCACAGAGAGCAGACTCACCTGGAGGCAGCCTTCTCCTCCTACAAGGCTTGTGCATTGCTATATATGCACCACAGTTGGGAAACTCAGATAGTGTAGAGTTAGGAAGCGCACTTATCAGAGGTCCCTTGACGTGGCAGTGTGGCTTACCTGTATATTTGCAAATGTATGCAACTAACACCTCTTGTGTTAACCTTAGGTAGTTAAACAGGTAATTTTATATTTAAAACTGGTTTTTTTGGAGTATACTAAGGGCAGAAGAGCCATAGGCTCCTTCTGCCTTCAATCAATGCGTTGGGAGGAGATGAGGGGCATGGCCTGCTGCAGGCATGTGTGTGTCTATAGGAGCGCACAAGCACAGGTGCCTCTACAGCAGCCGCTTAGCTGATGCAGGCACCCGTGCGGGGGGGGGAGCACTGCGGGGAAATACTAGAAAATTAGGAATTTAAAAGTTAACTTCTATTAAAGTCACAAATATTTACCCCCCCCCCCCCCCCCCCCCCCCCCCCCCCCCCCCCCCCCCCCCCCCCCCCCCCCCCCCCCCCCCCATTCTGCTTTAAAGACTTACCTTAAATGATGCCTCTTGATCCAATCATCTTCTTCTTTCCAGTAGTTTTCAGAAGTCCCTTCAGCACTGGTGCTGGTCTCTAATCCAGCGCTGACTGCTTTGTCTTCTGGGTCCCACGGTGTCTGTCTGCGTGCATACTGCTGGGCTGCCTGCATTGACTTACACTGTGTCTCTCCTCTCCTCCTGGCCAAAGATCTCTACTACACATGCGCATACTGCCAGGCTGCCTGCATTGACTTACACTGTGTCTCTCCTCTCCTCCTGGCCAAAGATCTTTACTACACATGCGCCCGTCCCATCATGCCGCTCGGCCACTTGAGATTCTTCAGATCTCCAGACGGTAGCGAGCGGTGGAGACACAGGTAAAGGGACAGAAGTAAACTTTTTGGTAACTTTTTAATTTTTTTTTATGTTTTTGCATATAGCAAGCAGTAGATATATGAAAAAAAAGAGTTTAATTACACTTTAATAACGAAAATGTATCTTATTTGTGTATCACACGGCTGTAGATGCTTAAATCATCTCTGAATTGGTGCTGACGCTGTCCTTCCTTCTGGAGGGTGGCTACTACTGTTCTTCATGGTCCTTGTGTGTGTTGTAAAGTAGTCACCGCTCCAAGCTCACTCCTGTGATGGACTACAATTTCACATTTAATTTACTAATTTGTATTGAGATTGGAGTCAATCACGGGAGCGAGCTTGGAGCGGTGACTGCTTTACAACACACACAGGGACCATGGGGAACAAAAGTAGCCACCCTCCAGAAGGAAGGACAGTGTCAGCACCAATTCAGAGATGATTTGATGATCTACAGCCGAGTGATACACAAATAAGATACATTTTTGTTAATAGTGAAGGTACTTGAATGTATTTTTAAGATTTAACTCCTGAGTCTAGTGTCAGTTTAATCCAAAAGGTTTTCAGCAGGGTTGAGGTCAGGGCTCTGTGCAGGTCACTCAAGCTCCTCTACACCAAGCTCATCACACCATGTCTTTATGGAGCTGGCATTGTACACAGGGGCACAGTCATGCTGAAGTAGAAAACGACTTTCCCCAAGCTGTGTTGTTAACCTGAGCATTTAAACAGATTTAAACTAGCCTAAAAGTGTGCTGGGGGCCCCTTTCGTACTGTTTTAAAGCCTTGGTCTCCCAGGATCCATTGAAAAGACCCAGTAACATCACCCTCACCTAGGTGAGCCAACTGTATTGAGAAGAGTTATTGTGCCGCCCCAATAGGGACATAGAATATGAGATGCATAGCCTCAGTTAATATTAGCATTGTTATATAGGTTAGAATTTATATAGTGTGATTTGCCTAACTATTTTCTCATAGCTAAATTCATGTGTTATCCTATGCTGCCATCTAGTGGCCTTTTGTTGTAACAAGCATGCTTTCTGTAATTATTCCTCATGTGATGATGTATTTCCCCCTAGTGTAGCCCCACCCTTCTTCCTGTGTGCAGTACTTCCTGTGTCATGGCACAGCTACTAGCCACATGTAACAAGGACACACATGTAATCTGCACAGTACGTAGGAAAGGCATCATTTTCTGACCGCACAATACTACAACCGTTCAACTGCTGTTCCTATCATCTGCTGTAATCCTGATGTAAAGAATAAACACCTCTTTTGAATGAATCGGTATTGACGAGTTCAGCTATCTGACGAGGATTGTCCGCAGTGAGTATATCTGCTTATACAGGCCAGTCATAGAGGTCTCAGCAAGGGATATATTTCGCTATCACAACGATCGGAGTGAGAATAGTTATAATTTCTAAAGCACAAGGCCCACTAATGTCAGGGGCAGAGTCATGCTGGACTAAAAAAGGACCTTCATCCAAACTGTTACCACAAGGTTGGAAGTGCTCAATTGACTAAACTATCTTTGTATTCTGTTTCATTAATAGTACCTTTCACCAGTAACAACTGAATAATTTGGAAGGTGTCCAAATGCCTTGGGACATACAGTATAGTGTATTAGCCTTGGCTAGGCTGACCCTTTAAGCCAGTATGGTGGACAACAAATGATTACATTCTAATTAAATAAGGTTTACTAATGTTACTGCAATCCAAGTTTTGTGTGGAAGAAAAAAAAGTGGCATTCGCCTTCAAGTAAATAGTTTTGTGGAATTGGCACAGTGTGGGAAGTCTTTGCCAAAAATCTCACAGACTCATTTGGCTGCCCACACAGACAAATCTTGCATTGTACGTCTGCTTCATTCTTACATTCTTCAGCGCATTTATCCATTACACAGACGTAGCTGACTCCCCGAGCTTGTTCGTTTTCTGAAGGAACAACTTCTTACCATTTTGTGCAGCTTTAAAATGTGACATTTCAGCTAAAACAATAAAGTTTTCAGAGGCTGCCAGTGAAGGTTGGAAGTTTCACTTACGCTGAAATAAGACAGATGTGAAGGTTTGTCTTTTTCTTTTCGGGTTTCAATCAGTGAAACAAAACAAGGCAGTGTTTACTGAGCACAAGAGAAATTAGGAGGCAGCTCGAGAAATGTTAGCGTAAACGTTTTTCTTGGGTTGGCGTGGGCCTTGTCATTTTTTGGAATTCCCCTTTAAAGAGACACCATTCGTTTCTCTCTCCTTTAAAGGAGAACTATGGGGTTGGGTCTTTTCCCCATAGTTCTCCTAAGGATAACGGGAGGGCACACAATAGCGTCCTCCAGTCACCCTAAGCTCAGTATACCGCGAGCTACAGCTCGCGGTATACTGAGACGCCCCAGCTGAAACGGATCCTGACAATTATGTCTGGATTCGCCCAGCTGCGTGAGTGACAGCTGGCCCTGCCTATCTAGAGGCATAGCCAGCTGTACCAGCCCCCTCCCCTGTCTGTTCCGCCAGTCAGCGCTGGAGGATCGGAGCGGGGAGGGAGGAATCCAGTCCCTCCCCCGTCACGGCTCTGTGCCGTGACAAGATGGAGAGGTGAGCGAACGCCGGTATGAGTTCGCTCACTTCCCGATCTACTGAGCCGACCTGTGACAGTTTCATTGTCACAGGTCGGCTAGAACTAGGAGGTGAGTGGAAAGCACTCACCTCATAGTTCTCCTTTAAGAAAAGAGGGGGTGGACAGGGAAGCAGAGACGGTTTGGGCTTGAGGCCTGTTTTCTATTCCATTTATCAGATTATAGAACATTATGTTTCATTTTGTCCTTGGATCCACTGACAATAGAGTACGACAATCTATAAACTGCGGGACTTTTCCTACAAGCTCCACAAATAAGAAAACTCAGTTCTGTTACTCTATAAAGTCAGATTACTGCGGTTTACTAGACAGATGTGTTCCAGTTTTGCTAAATGTTCAAAGTTTGAATTTCTAATATATTTAAATTGGGTCTGAAGCCTGATCCCATTAGTTTCACTTTACAAGATGACCAAAAGCCGGAGGAGATGCTGTGAACTAAAGAAGACCTGTCATCTGGTAATAAAGCTGCAATAGATTAAAATGAGGAAGAACAGTTTTATTTTTCCTGAAGATTAACAGTAGTATTAAACTCTCAAACTTTTATTCTATAATGAATCCAGATCAAACAAATATACATCGCCCAGCAAAGTATTTCTTTACAATTTTTCCTAAGCACTTACACTCTGAACAGCTCCAACTCTCTCAGCTCAGCTTCCCTGAACTTCCTGTCCAGTGCAAGATCACAAGGGACAGCACAGACTCCAAAAGATGTCCACCTACTAGCTTGGAGAAAGGAAAGGAGAGGGGAGGACACACACAGTATAAACAAGGGTGGCTCCATAGGACCCCTGGCAATGGAAAGGAGCCACCCTATAACAAGATATATATAGATATATAGATATAGATATATCTATATATCTAGCTGAGGCAGCTTAACCACTCTCTAGTAGACATCTCTCTGCTTCAGCATAGGATGGTTGGCCTTAGCGATTCTGACGCTGGTGATTTGCCGCTAGTGGCAGAATCCAACATGTGACATTAGCCTTAGATATTTCTGCCATACAACAACCCAACATGAATTAGGATGGTGTAACCCTTTGTGAGGAGTAATATGAATTGAAATGTCAAACCCTGTGCTGGGGATTAGAGTTTGTCCTGAAAACCTGATAAAGGTTTTAACTCTATCCAAAATAATAAAATAAAGTTTTGGTTAGAGATTTAGGGGATTATTCACTTCAGCAGAGTACGGCTGATTGCGGATTTCAGCCGTACATCGGCTGGCTTTGGCTCCCTTCGGTTCACCCGACATGCTTACCATGTTCGGCTGAGCCGAAGTGAGGAAACCGTCTGGCAGTTCACTTGCTGCCGTTCGCCCCTATTCTCATAGGGGCTGAACAGCAATGAATAAATAGCCGAATGCCGCCGAGCAGTTATTCTGTTCGCTACCTCAGAGGTAGGGTCCAGGGTTGTGGCGGAAGAGGGTTGTGTCCTCATCGGGATCGGGACAAGGGGCTTTCCCAGGGGGAGCCCCTAGAAAATCACCCTCCTAATGCTGAGGGCATGTGGCCAGGTGAGGCGCAGGGAGGGAGGGCCGCACGCTCGTCCCCCCTTTTTTTTTGCCCTGCCAGGTCAGTGCTCAGCTTAAGCGTCTGGTTGGGAATTTTAGGGGGGACCCCATGTTTCCCCCCCCATTTCTGGGAGGTGGGATTCCCCCTTAAAATTCCTACCAGACCTAACTGTTTTAAAAAAAAATTGTTTATATATGCGGGTAGAACGGTCTGCTTTGACAAACCGTTCTCCCTGCTTCGGCTGTGTTTTTGGCTCAGCCTAGCTGAAGCATATACGTTCGCCACGACTTAGCTGTTCGGCTGCCTTTGACTGCTATACGGGCTATTGTGAATAGCCTGTACAGCAGCCCTTCGGTTCCGCCTCCGGCGAAGTGAACCGGCGGATTAGCGGATGCTACGGCTATATCCTTCGGTCTTTCGTGAATAGCCACCTTAGTTTTGTGAAATGCAGCACCATAATATTTACAGCAAGAAACCTATCACTCCACATAATCATTCCACAAAATCAGATATTTTTTTCTTCTTAGACAATATGAACTATGCTCTGGTTGTGGGGTGTTACATCAGATTTATATTAGGCTCTGGTTGTGGGGTGTTACATCAGATTTATTTTATTCTCTGGTTGTGGGGTGTCACATCAGATTTTTTTTTAGGTGTGTGTGTATATATATAACTAAAACGTGTTTTTTTTGGTTTTGGATAGAGTAGGAAAATATTAAAACCCCCTATCAGGTTATTTTGCTCTCTGTGCCCTTCTGGGGAGCTTTCACTTCCTGTCTTGGAGGCACAGTGGGAAGTGAGAAGAGATCTACTCAAAGCGAGGGGAAATTCCATCTTGTCCCCTCTGGAAGATTTCCCCTCACCTCTTGCTCTCATGACATCTCTAAAATTTAGGAATTCTGTCTCTGGGACAATGGTCTACAGAATAAATAAAGAGTGAACAGCGCTAAACACAGCAGAGGGTCTAACTCTGTACAAAAAGAAAGAAAGAAAAAATGTTCCCTTTTATATACACTGTAATGGAGGCTTTGAAATATATCTTACAATCAAAAATTTAGAAAATTATTGAAATAAGAGATTGTACAGCATGTAGCCTGCCTTAAAATGCTATTTTAAGGCCCCATTCACACCTAGGCGTATTGTAATATGCGCGTCTGTCGCACGGTTTTTTTAACGCAATCCGCTGTAAAAAAGTTGCGCGATTCCAAAGGCTACTTGGCTGTATCCCAATGGAAAACGCCCTACAAAACGGCCCAAAGTAGTACCTGGACCTTTTCAGGCATGGGCCGTTTTGTAGGGCGTTAGGGACGGGCGGAAATACGCCTAGGTGGGAACGAGGCCATTGACTACAATTCAATTTATATTTATGACCGTTTTGTAGAGCGTTCGTCGAGCGTAGAACGCGCTACAAAACGGTCAGGTGTGAACGAGGGCTAAGACTACATTAAATCTTAGATAAGTTCACACATCTTTAGTTTTTAGTATAATTCTATCTCATCTAAGAAGTTTATACAATCAAACTGTATCATGTGTGACCAGGTTTACTTGTGGTCCGTGGAGATTAGAGTTCATTGCTGGATGGAATTGCAGAGTTGTCCAGAACCAAAAAAACAAGCCCAATGGTCTGAGACAGTTTTATTCCTAAATATGCAGAATATAACTGGATATTAACGTTTTATAGGTAATAACACCATAGATTGTTGATTCAGGGAATATCTGATTACCCAATGGGATCAGAAAGGATTTTTCCCCCTGTTGGATTAAATTGAACCATGCTTTATAGGTTTTTTTTGCCTTCCTCTGGATCAACTGTGGGTAACTGCAGGCATAGGGTTCTTTTTTTGGAGGTTTTCTATTTATTATTATTAAACTCGATGGACTTGTGTCTGTTTTCAGCCTGGCTAACTATGTAACTATTCCTTTACTGGGTCCTCCAACTGTATGAGATATTATCTCTTCTGATAAGTGCCACGTTCCAAAGAACAATGAGAACTATTCTCTGTGCAAATTAATGTCTGGATGTTTTGTGTTCCTTGAAGTTCTCCTTTACATTGCATCAGTTTTCCTTCGTCAACATGCACTCTTTTTCAAGGCTCCTTGTGTGCCAATAGAATATTCAGTGGAAAGCCTAAATATTTGCAAATGTCGAGCAACCTTTTTCTACAGACATTTGCTGCATGAACTGGAAATCACGAATGAAGATGGTTCGTGTCCGCTCAGTTTGGGCAGACATTCCTGCCTGTGTCTAAATGACCTGTTCATGGGATTTTTTGCAGCACTTGGCTTCCCAGAAGTGAGGGTTACCAGTGGAAAGAGTTGAAGCCTTGGACAGACAGACGTGGCTATGAGAGATAGAGATTTTCACTCTCTTTCTTCTCTGGGCTGAATGTTTAGTAATGATCTTTGGTAATATTCTAGGAAAGAAAATTAGTATAAAGAGGAACTCCAAGAAAAATTGAATGCTTTAGTTATGTGTCTTTTCAAAATATTCTGTCAAGTCTAAACGTTTTTTTTTTAGTTTTGGGCTACCCCCACCCTGCACTGCAAAGGTTAAATGCTTGGTTATGCCTAGGGGAAAGGAAAAAAAGCTGTTTTACTTAACTGATCCCACCCCAGCTCCCTCCAGGCTGCTAGACCAGTCCCCAAAGCCTCTTCTCCCCATCACTCTAGTGGTCACAGGACTGCTGTTGTCATTACAGCTAGAGGCAGGTTCCCTAGACCTGAATTAGACCTGAGGACGCCGAGTGACATTCCACTATTCAGAGCTGAGGGGAGGCCACTGACCGATGAGGAAGCGAGGATCATGTAGTCCCCTTTGCATAAATGAGCACTTAGCCCTTGCAATGCTTGGGGTAGCCCCACTACAATGGAAGGTGTTTGTTTTTCCCCTGGAGATAGGCTTCAAACCTCTGATAATTTTGTTTTGTATTCTGTTGAGATTTCCCTTTACTTCCTGTTCTAAAGACACAACAGGAAATGTGTAAAAATCCCCTCATAGACAGTTGACATTAGAACAGGTGTCTCTTTTAGAAGATTTACTCTCTATTCCTGTTCTAGGGACAACTGTAAAATTTTGGATGATGCCTCACTGGGGTGGCCAGGAGACATTCTATGTTTCTGGGGGGAGGATGTGTTGCTTACAGTGTCCGCACAACAAAGTTCTGGTTGGTAAATGTCTGACTTGGGATGGTTGTTGGAGTTGGATCAAATTTGAAAGGATTAGTGCATCTGTTCAGTGGAAATTTTAGAGCACCAAAATTTTCTTTGTGAGAATATGGTTCTGGTTTCCTACAAAGAGTTTTTACGTTTGTGTGGGTTTGTGGTGAGTGCACCTGCATCCTCCTACACACCAAAAGTATACCGATAGCTGAAAGGGTCAGTCCACCCAAACTGCTATTCTGTGTTACCTCTGGCTTCATATATCTTTACTGAAAGATTCATCAATAACTATTCTTTCTTTCAACAAAATGTTTCCCAATAAATACACAGGACTACGCGACATGGGCTTAGGTGGCCTACAGAAGCCATTTTATTAAAATGTAACAGTAAATAACCAACATTAGCAAATACCCATTATTAACATTGAAGTAAGTAGCAAAGGGGTCTTTATGTTATGTAATGTGCTGAAACGCAATTAAAAACACCCAAAACTGCCCTTATAAAATCCATGCAGAAACCGAGCTGACCTGAAACCGCCATGGTGTGAACGGGGCCTAACTCAGTGAGGGAGAGAGTGAAAAGGAAATGGAAAAGAGAGGCTTGGAGTGTCTAACTAAGGGCTGTACCAATATACACAAAACAGTGGGGGTAAAATGTAGGGATGTACCAAGACACAATTGCATGATAAACAATAACAAAACAGACTGCTTGTGGCAGCAATGCATGTTGACAGTAAGTGACTGCAGAGATGCTGCAGAAGATCAGCATCCTTGAGATGCAACAAAGGATGAAAACAGAAAAAGTAAAAATATGGAAATTGTTTCTGATATACGGTGCTTTAGCAAACGAATTGTCATCCAGTTGGACATTACTTCTTTTTAACTTTTTATCTATCAAAAACAACAATATTATAATTTTCTGGTTCTGAGCTGGTGTATGTGTGTCTTTAAGATGGTGGTGGGAACTTTAGATTGTAAGCTCCTCTGCAGCAGAGATTAAATGGAATGGTCTTATATAAATAAACAAAAGGTATGGCTGTACAAGAATGTTATTCAGCTCGCTGACTGATATCATGTAGATGTAGATCAGGCGAAAAAATAAAGATAAATATTCTTAAAGTTTGAGAACCCTGATAGTCCACAGTGGATCAAACAGATGTTCCTTCAGGTCTAGAGCACAAATCTATATATCATGTTACTCCCAAATACAGCAGTTTTGAATATGCTGGTGACCTAATTGCAGTTTACTGTGTATCCGCCCTGCTAAGCAGATCTGACGCTATGAAATTGTAAGGAACATATAAATATAGAAAATGTGCCGAGCTAAATATCAATCAAAACATTGAAAGGACAGTATCACATATCTTATCAATAAATGTGAAGACAACTGAAAATAATCATAAAACATGCAATAAAATCAAATTCTGTGCAGTAAAGTCCCACACAGGTGAAAATCCAAGTGTAATCAGCATGAAATAGTAAACTTCTAAAACCAGTAAAGATAGTGAACTAATAATAAATCAGTGATCTTCTGTCAGAGGAATCTTGCAGACCCCACGTCAGATAGATGCTCAAATCCACAAATGGTGGGTGGTTGATAAACAGGTGGGTGCTCACCTGGACTGATGACAAAAAACACATAGTGCATAGGGCACATTTTCTATATTTATATTTATTTTTGATTATTATGATCATTAGTGCTTGGTAGCTTTCACTACACTCTACTGGCGCAGATCGTATTAATTATTATTGTCAGGAACATGAAATATCATGGTATGGATCCTAAGGTCTATATTTGATCATTTTGTGTACAAATTTAAAATCCATCCCCAAAAAACCCTATTATAGACCAAATTATCGTGAGCAAATCCTGAATATAAGGTACCACACCCCTAGTATAGTGAACCAAAAAAATGGGAAAATGGGGCTTTAAAGGCGCCACCAAGTGACAAAACCAAGAGATTACTACAATGGAATTGTTGTGGTACTGAACATTGGACTGGAGCACCAGGAGTGATCTTCTGTTGTAAGAAGAAATTATAGAGATGTATAAAAGCTTGGACCTTGCAAGAAGTCTGGTGGCTCATCCAGTCTGAGAAGTGCTATTATTGCTATTCAGTTCTTCCTAATATACAAAGTACTGGTCTCGGCTTAAAGGTCCTCCTTTCTAGCACTGGGAGGAGCATTTTGAGTCTGTGGTTTGTGCTATACTTTGGGATAGACTGTGACGCTAATGCTCTCTCCTTAGAGTCTAATAGCCATAATAAACTCTTCCAACCTGTGTGCGGGGGTAAGCTAAATTGCGGTATTTAAAGGCACTATGAAAGACAATGTGTCTTTTGGATTTTACTGTTTTTATATGGAAGAGATAATGGCATGGCAATACACTAGCTGTCCAACAACAAATGAATGCCAAAATGAGGCACATTCTCGGTTCCAGCACAAAACAGGCCAAGTAGCCAGAACTTACAGGTAGCAGTGTGCTCAAGGAGTACTCCTTGAACAGGTTCTCTTTACTGGTATAACTGGCCACCCCACATGGTGCTGTGCAGGCCATAGTGCCTGCAAAATACCCCAAACCAGGTACAGGCTGAAACAGGGTTCTTCCCCAAACCACAACAGACTTCAGGGGTATTCCAGACTGGCCCTGCTAGGCAGGGCATGTTCCCTGCTCTAGGCCTATCTCTCCATAGCAAATGTGTGCACTGTCCCTATCCTAATATTTCCCATAGTACAGGGCCCCACATGGCTGCAGCAGGGGCTATATACAGTATAACCCCTCTGGGTCCAAAATGGCCTATGAAGGAGAACTCTGATAGGAACTGAATGGGCAATCTAATAATAGCCGCCTGGAGTGTCACGCACCATATTGGTGTTTCTGTTAGCCAGGTGTAGCAGTGGCTGATGGACAATGCCCTGCTAAAACTACATATATATATATATACAGTGTATATATATACAGTGTGTGTGTATATATATATATATATATATATATATATCAATAAAATAAATGTGCTAAGTGAGTGACTTTCCAGCAAGTGACAACTTATCACTGGTGTGAACGCAGTAGAATTAAACAATGTGATGTTCTGCTCCTCTGGGTCCACTTATCATGGTTATAAGATGGAGAACAATTAACAAGGAACTCCATTAATGCAGAATTGATGGGTGTGCCTTGCCTGTTACAAAGATATCTCTAACAAATGTTCCCAGTTCATCCCATTTCCAGATTTTTCCAATTATTTACTACGCAAGATGTTTCTGTTCAGACATTATGTCATAGATCAGACAATGTATCTAGAGTAGCATTATGGTAGCATTGTTTACGAAAGGAAAGTGATAGCTGAAATGCAAGGTTTGATCCTATAGAAAACAGTATCTGCCCCTACAGATAAATACAAGTGACAATAACATGAGTATGAGGTAAGGCAGAAAACTGACAATCGTCTGTTCTTAAGACTCGGAATGTCAATTAGACAGGTTACGGAGTCAAAAATGCCTGTGGGTGCAACTCCCTTACTTCCTAAAAATGTAAACATGAACACTCTTCATCTAAGGATTTAGACTTGAGAGAAATAACAGGACACAGGACAGCTCTGAATTTGTGACATGATTAACAAGTGTTTTTTTTTTGCACTTATCAAACAGATATATGAAAATGCTTTTAATGACGTATTTTAATAGATCAAAAGAGAAGTTCATTATTAGGGTTTACATACACTTTATGGGGTTTTAAGGGTTAAAATCAAGATCTCAATCTCGTCATATTAATAAATATTGGCTACACGCTAGTTCATAAATCTGGACTCTATTGATTCTCATATTATTTTTGCAATATTTTACCATTAATGAAAAATAGATAAAACATTTTTACACATCGCTTTCACCATTTATAATGCTAGATCATGCCGAGAATTTATAGCTGGTACTTTCCATAATTTTTTTCATACAGAACAGATGAAGAATGAATTTCATAAAACGAGCATGTTTTATTCCTTTTTTATCTGGCTTTTCACTCTTTTATAAAGACAGAATCGGAGATATTCAGCGGAGGGGCTACATGACTGTGGGGATGAATCGTCCCCTGGGAAAAGGTTAAAGATAATGAATGATTAGAGGGCTTTCTCAGTTGGAAGAGAATGTCAGGTGGCTGGGATGAGCTCCACAGGAAGGGACTGCAAGGATTGCTGGGAGTTCTTTCTGGAAAGTCGACAAAGGAAGCAAGTTATCCCACCCGCCCTCCCTTATTGTCAGTGCAGGTGGTCTTAGAATTTCCTAATTTTGTTACAGTGGCTTAGTGGGTTAGGGGATCTTCGAGGGTCAAAATACAATATGTGATGCACATGAACGGGATGGGGGTGGGGAGGTCATCTGTTGGTTTGGTGCTTCCCTGATGGGGTCAGCTGTGGATGGGGGCCCAGCCCCTTTGGCAAGTCGGACATCGATAATGCTGGAATTGAGTCGGTGGGAGTGCGGCTGGGGACATGGGTTGGAGTTACAATAGCCTTAGTTGGGATAACGGACTCCAAAAGACCCCTAAAACCTAAACAGTTTTTAGGTTAATATTTTTTGCTTTGTTTTTTATGGTTATTATGATCAGTAAAAATGGAAATTGTTATTTGTTAAATAAAGGGCTGCTGTGGCCTTTAAAAATCATGTCACGCCATCTGTGTGTTTTCTTTAAAAGAACTAACAAATGGGACAGAACTGACGAATCCAGCAGTCATGTATTTTTTTTTTCTGATAAACCATTCTATAATGAATCATAAAAGAATCCCTGTCTTACATGATAGGCTTGGCTTTAAGTCTTGGGGGGATGTCCAAGTGATACATTTGGTAAAAACATTTAAGAGGCTGATGTATAAACGTTCTACCTTGATGGTGCCAAGTAGCATAGGAATTTTCTATGCGCCTCAGCTCCACCCAGTGCCTTGAATGCTATTCATCCAGCTATACACTGGGCAGAAGGGCTAAACATAGACCTTGTGGCACTCTGTGCTTCTTCAGTCCACATTCCAAATCAAAGTGGATATGCTGGGCCCCACCTTACAGAATAATGGCTAACCAGTACTTGGCTTGGTCCACGCACCTATACCTGACTTGGTCCATGCACCTATGCCTGGTTTGGTTTATGCATCTGTACCTTGTTGGGTCCATGCATTAGTACCTCCTGGCTTGGTCCATGCATCTGTACTTTACTGGGTCCATGCACCTGTAACTGGCTTGGTACATGCATCTGTACCTTGCTGGGTCCATACACCTGTACCTGGATTGGTCCATACACCTGTACCTGGATTGGTACATGCATCTGTACTTTGCTGGGTCCATGCACCTGTACCAGGTTTGCTCCAAGCACCCAGGACATTTATAATGCTCTCAGTCTGGGCTTTGTGCATATACATGAATTTGGAGTATGGTTTGAAACAGTATGGAACACTAAAAGACCCTAACTATTCCCTGCTATGGACAGGCAGCGTCTACATCTGAGGTCTGCCGGATCATTTAGGAATAGAGAGGGCTTGTAAGAGACATTCCCAGCTCTGAGCGTGTTTCCAGAAATAAATGCGGCATTGACAAAATGACTATTTCCCCACAGTGACATTATATCGCCATTACTCTTCCTTTTCGTCTTGCTGTTATTTTATTCCTACCCGTGATAGATTTCACACAGATATAGGAAGCTATTTCTTCAGATTACTTTCCCAGTTTATGTCTGCAATATTAACAATTTTCAATTTGGATTTTATTTTTAGTACTTGATGCAGGTAGACTATAAACACTGGAAGTGGGGGGTCAGCTGAACTGAGGATACATTAATAGAATTCCAGACAATCATTGGGCTAAAAATACATTCCAAAAAAACCCCAGCAGATGTGCTATTATAATAAATTTGCTTTCAGCCATGTTTTCTGCAATCCATAGTGGTTACGTCTTAAGGTGCCCACACACCTTACAATTATCTGCAGATTTTCTGTGGTCAGATGGAAAAAGTGCAACAGATTGGCCCAGGTGGAGATTACTCCATCCACACAGTTTAGCATAGATGGAGGAATCTGTTGTTCCATTTGACCATAGAAAATCTGCAGATAATTGTAAGGTGTATGGCCAGCTTAATCTGGATCATTAAATGCCTTTCCATGAGATCTTGTGGTATTACAGATGAGATTTCCCAGCAATGCTCTGCTGATGTAACCTTCCCAGGATGCAATGCTTGAGCACATTACATCACTAATGACCAAGAGGACCAGGAAGTGGAAAAGAAGAAATTGTAAGTAACATAAAAGTATGTTTGCTTAGCTAATTAATGTAAAGTAGGGTATACATGGGTAGATTTTTGCACGAACGTCTGTATGAAAAATATGGTTGGAACATTCGATACTGACAGAAACTTTACGATTGTCATAAGAAATTTAGCTTAATTTTGATGTTATTTAACATTCTTGGAATTAATGGAGTTTCCGAATGAAAACCACATTCATTGTTAGAAATTAGTTAGATCGAGAACATTTTTCCAGCTCCTTCGAATTTTTTCATTACTGTGGTAGAAAACAATCGTTAATTTGACCCTGTTAACGATTAGAAAGTCTAACGTTCTGAATTCGATTTAATTCGTTCAAAATTCTAATCCTGTAGGCCCTACTTTAGATGATTTCAAATTAGCATGCAGGCCTGAATGCTGATTGATTTTTAGTAAAAGGGGGGTAAAGGTCCACGTTAACTGCTTGCCATCCACCTTTTGTAAATAAACGGACGGAGGACAGGCTTCCTACAGCCGAGTGCCGTAAATATACACACGCTGACACACTGACAGTTATAAACAGCCGGTAAGGGCTGTTACATACAAGCGTTCGGGCAGCTCTATAGCCGTCCGATCGCTTGTATGGTGGCCAACAGTGTGCACCCCCCCTCTTTCAGCAACGCCCCCCCAACCGCTGTTTCTGGCTGTCCCCTCTGCGGGCCCGGAATTGGCTCGGTGGCTCTCTGCATTAAGATCGGAGGGAGATCAGCACTCTCCCACCTGCTGATCTCCTCTCTGATCTCTGAATGAAGAAGTGATGTGTAAAACATCAGTTCTGCATTCAGCCTGACATTTCTCTGGCTTCTGTAAGCAGAGAAAAAACTGGTGAAGCAGATCTTTGCTTCATCAGCTTCTTTGGGGGGTCCCCAGGTGACATTAGGGGTCTTAAAGACCCCTGATGTCTCCATAAAGGGGACCTGTCAGTGTGCCTGTGCTATCACATAGGGAGATTGTTAGTGCCCTGTGTGATAGCAATAACATTAAGTGTAAAAAAAAAAAGTAAAAAAAAAGAGCCACATATAAAAAAATAAAAAAACCCCCAACAATTCATAAGTCCCCGCCCCCAAATATACGCACATACAAACGTAAATACACTTCAGGTGTGCCTACGCGTGAAAACGTCAATTTAGCTGCATGTTACATATCACCACGGATGTTGGCGTGTGACCAATAATTTTAGGGCCATCAATCACTGAAAACACTAAACTGATGAGCGGTAAAAGCTTCTGAATCATCACCTATGGCCAATTTTGGGTATTGTAGTTTTTTTTGTGCGGTTTCTCGGGTGTGCGCCATTTTAAGGCTTGACATGTTTGGTGTCTATTTACCTGGCATAGCAAAACAAATGACAAACGCACTCAACAATTTGTCACCAACTATACAGCAAGGTGCACATGAAATGGGCTTAAAACAGTGGACAGTAGAAAGGCATCATGGCACACTCACAAGTCAACATGTAAAAAAACTTGTCTCACCACCTGGCATGACCCGTCTTTTATATTTTACCCAAAAATTGGCTGGTAATAAATGTTTCATAACATATTGTAAGGAAAACAGTGTTTTTTTCCAAACTATTTGGTAATGTTTCCTTAATATAGTAAAAAATAAAAACTGCAGTGGTGATTAAATACCACCAAAAGAAAGCTATATCTATCCCCAAAAAATGATACAAAATTAATTTCAGTACAGCGTTGTATGACGGATCAAATGTCAGTCAAAGTACCACAGCACTGAATACTGAAAAATGGCCTGGGCAAGAAGGGGGGTTTAATACCCCGGTCAGCAAGTGGTTAAGTTTTCACTTTTTACTGGAGTGTACAGTTTAATAATACCTAAGCCATTTTTATCATTTTTTTATACCAAAAATCAAGCACTTAATATATCCCAAACAGTTCAAATCCAATTTTTTAACGCCACTTAGCTTCCAGGCACTTTGTTCTCCAAGCCCTGTTGTGAGCATAGTATATAATAGGGGATGGCTAAAAAATATTTTGTTAATATTTTTGTACCACGCAAGAAACTTTCCTTCACTTGCCATCCTGTAGACACAATAGAAAGTAAGAGGAAATGTCTCGAATATGAGGAAAGCCACCTCCTAGACAATTGTCTTCAGTACAAGTCTCCCCACTGGAAGGTTGACAACTGTTGAAAATGTTAGATGTTCCTCTTGGACCAATAGAGAAAGTAAGTCTACCCACCGGAGACACAGACAGCTTTAAAAACCTGACCCCTAAAACCAGAAACTAAAAAAAGTTTTGGCATTGGATACACTTTGAGTTTACTAGCAAAAAAACAAAACGTGTCTCGACTGAACCATCACACAGTCTGTAATTGACCATCAAGGACAAAGCCAAAGCTCTTCATGAACATAAACATCAAGTGAAGCAGCTTTGTTTATTTCTTAGGGAGGGGACCAGCAATCCTAGCCATGGTTTTGTTATGATGACATGATTCCGATTCTGACACATTTTCACAAACACAACTCTCAGTCCCCCCGCCATTCCAAGAATATTGAGGGATTCTGCACACCAGTGATGTGTTACTGGCTGGAGAGTTGGGTTAATTAAGAACATGCCTTATGTTTCTAAGGTGAAAGTGCTGGACTTCTACTCTCGTAACCCCCATGTGCCGGAGAAAGTGCGCCTAAGTTGTGAAATTATTTCTTCAATCACAGGTCTCTGAGGAGGAGAAGTTTTCCAGATTTTTTTTTTTTTTTGCTACTTTGAGTGAAATGTTTTTAAGAGTTTACCAGTAAAACAGAAAACAATGAGTTATGTCCTATTCTATGTAATAAAGTCCAAATCCCATTTGCACTGCCATGGTCTTAAAACCACAAGATATATGTGGTGCCCAGGTGACCACACGGATGGCGCCGTGCAAAACACTAATAGTAAATAAAAGTAATTTGCCGGCACACACTTGAAGGGTTTTTAAAGTATTTATATGTTTATTCAATACCCAATGTCACATACTGTCATACGGTGCTAACGTTTCGGGTCCGCACAGGGATCCTTCATCAGAGCGACAGTGACGGAGAATGTAATAACATTCAGAGGCTACAGGCACCTAAAACTTGTTTTCCCTGAAGCTGAAAACCATGATCTCAGATTTTTTTTGCAGGTGAATCTGAACCTGCAGCTCCTCCATTCAGCTATAATGCCACTCAAAGGACTCCAGTCTATAGCAATGGAAAGGGGTCTTCTCATTAATAACAAGGAGGCTGCAGGATTCACTCCACGTAAGGGTCAAATTCATCAGTTCTGGTAGAATGTCCACAAAGTCCAACCAACTAAACACTAGAATGAAAGAGCTGTGTAGAATTGTTAGATTTCAAGCCCTCAGGGGCAGGGCCCTCCTTACCATCTTGTCTGGAATTGTATTGTAACTGTAATGTCTTCCTTATATTGTAAAGCGCTGCGCATACTGTTGGTGCTATATAAATCCTATATAATAATAATAATATTTACATAGTGAAATAGTAGATAAGGTTAAAAAAAGACAAGGGTCAATCAAGGTTAACCTCTGTGTGTGTGTGTGAGTTGTATGTGTTTGATCCAAAGGAAGAAAAAAAAAAAACTCTACAAACATTTGCTGTAAGAAAAAACAAATTCTTCCCAATTGTCAGGATTGCATAAATGCTTGGATAATTGTCCTATTGAATTAAACAATTCCTCTAATGCTGTATGTTACGTGGTCTGAGGAAGATGTGTAAAAGTTTGTATGTCAATATTAACAAAAATGAATCCTCTTTGTGTATCATTCAGCTGTAGATCCTCAAATCATCGCTGAATTGGTGCTGACACTGCCCACTGATCTACAGCCGAGTGATAGACAAATAAGATACATTTTTGTTAATCGTTGCTAATACTTGAATATATTTTTAAGAATTAACTCCTGAGTTTAGTGTCACTTTAACATGCAGGCTGGGGTTGATCCAGTGGTGATTGTACTAGTGATGCCGGCAGCCTAGATTTTTACTACCTTCGACTCAGGGCCATTCAGTCAATGGGAACACCTTCAGCTGTAGGGATTTAGAGAATGGGGGTGGCCGGTTACAATAGACAAATGTCCGTTTTAAAGACTTTTTCCTCTCTTTTTGAAACATTGTTGGAAACATATGCGGTCTTGTTGTCTGTTTTTACATTTGAACTAATTGAATTACTATTGTAAGAAGATGATCGCTCGCTTCACGTTCAAGTTCAGTGAACAGGGCACATGTGAAGAAAACATTGCAACTTGTTGACATGTTCTAGGAGTCCGGGCATATCGTGGATAAGGAAAGTGCTGATGTTATTGACGGTCAGCCAGAGAATGAATGTCAATTAGAGACGGAGCAGACAAGCGATGAACATGAGAATCAATTTAAAAAGCCAATATAATCTTTTGGGAGTTGGGTGCAGGTATGGATTTCAACACGTATCCTCATTATCCTTGTCTGCTGTGCCGCCCCCGTGAGCTCAGATGTCTGCCAACACTTCTTATAAGGTGCAGACTAAAAAAAATGAAATGTTCATTCTTTATTGTTATATTTGTTCAATTCATCCCTATAAGATTTCCTTTCCTCCAAAATGTTGCCTGCCCAGGCTGAGACCTGCAAATATTGGCATGGTTGGGTCTTTTACAACCCTAGGAACTTCCAAGTCCCCAGGGTCAGAGATTGTTTTTGGATGGGGTATTAGATATGCAGTGAAAGAGGTGAAATGTGGGAATAGCTTAGTGTAAGTGGCCGTTGTTACATAGACATTGTTTACAGTTAACATGTTTGAAGAGACGGTCATAAACATGATATGACTTCCAAGAGGCTGTCATAGACAGTGCACATATCCCAAGAGACTGTTGTAGACAGTAAACATATTCCATGAGACTGTCGTAAACAGTAAACATATTCCATGAGACTGTCAAAGACAGTAAACATATACCTGGAGACTGTCAACGGTGTACATATTCCTAGGGACTATCATAGACAGTGCACATATTCCAAAAGACTGTTTTAAGAGACTATCACAGACATTCAGTATATTCAAAGACACTGTCAGAGGAAGAGAAAAATGTAAAAGGCGAAATCTACTTTCTCCCCCCCCACACCCCACTTACCTGAATTGCAGGTTTCTTCTCCCTGCAGGCTTCTGTAATTATTTTAATTGGTCACAGAAGTCCGGCCGGAGCCCACCCAGCCACCAGCCACCTTATCCATTTGACAAGTACCATCAGGTGCGAAGGCAAAGGAGCTTGTAGTTCTAAACAGAGTACAAGTGTGGTGACATTATAGCTCTTGTAGTCCATTCATTCTTTCTCCCTTCCCTTAGCTGATAGTCCGTACCTTCATATGGACAGGGGAAGGGGAAGAGTGTGCAGGAGCCAGAGCATAAGGGGGACATGATATTGATGTACAAGATGTTCAATGGTGATAGCAACATCAGCAATAAACTTTGTGCTGTAAATTCCATAACAAAGACATTATGTCTTCCTCCATAGATACAGTTGAGGAATGAGTGCAGTCACCCTAGGACAGGCAGTGTGCCATTGGCAGGATTACCAGATAAAAAAAAAAGGAAGAGAAGCTGGAAAAAAATAAAACTAATTCAGCCATGACATCGAAGGATTGGGAAGCTGCAATACATTACATTATTGATTTTGGGTTAAGCTACGCTTTAAAATAAGAAACACATTGCCATATAGAGCCCCCCTAGCTGCAGAACAGGGAAGCACTTTATTCATTACAGGTGCACATCTGCAGCTTTTACTAGGTATAATTTATTTGTGGATTGCAATAATTTATTTTAATACCAATTCACAGTCAATTTCCATGTCTCAGTCAGGCTAAAGACAGCTTATTTTATCTTGTCTCCCTCTGTATAATTTGTATGCACAACGGTGGAAATGATACATTTTACTTATTGACAGCATGATTAAATATAATTCTGTAAAAATATATTTCCTACCCAGTACAGAAATTATTATCCCGCCTGCCCATAGCCTTTTATGTGGGTCACTGCAGACATAAACCCCAGGATGTTAACCATGAAGAGAAGCAGTACATATTTTATCAGTTTTAATGTGCAAATTGAAGCCATTTTTCGAAATTGAACGTCAAATAAATAGCTTTACACACAATCCAATTCCCAGATGATATCGATCTAAAATATATCATTTTTTAATTTCTTTCCACATCTGTATAAAATTTTATTTTTACCGCAAGAGTCTTGAGACGTACTAACGTATAATTTCCAAATGAAAAATAATGATAACCAGTATGATATCCCACATTGTTCAAGTAATGATAACATATTAAACTTATGAAAGCTGCACATGCTATATTTGTACTATCATAATAATTATAATTTTCCGAGTGTATAATATGTTTTTCTAAATGGTGATTTATTACCATTTAGCAAAATGTTCTGTTTCCTTGGCAGTGGCTTCAGAGGATTGCTCTACTGATTTCTATGCTCTTCCCATGGCCATGTAGCTTTCCATCGAGACTCTGTTCTTACCAGTGTGCTGTGTCTGCAGTCTGGATTTGTTTCTCACTAATCATGAGCGGATCCATTGGCCCCAAGTGGGATTTGATCGGGCTTGGGCTGATTAACCTTCAGTGAATAATCAGGGCTCTTTGGACTCACCAGTTCTCTTGAGTCCATGAGTTAGTAGGATTCAATGGAGATCCTACTTTTACTAAAGGGAAGCTATAATGGTTTTGGATCAATTATAATGTTTTATTTCAATGTATAACTTTTAAAAGCTAAACTCCCTAACAAAGACTAGAGGCCACCACCTAAAATTGGTGGAGAAAATATTTATCCACAAAGGGCGTAGGGACTTCTTTTCAGTCAGAGTGGTTACATTTTGGAACTCTGTGCCACAAAGCAGTGGTACCTGCAGTGAATATTGATTCATTCAAAAATCAGTTAGATACATTCCTTAGAGACCATAACATACAGGGGTACAGGTATGCTTAAAAACTAGATCACACAGGGACTCATATACACACATGCATGCACAACACACAGACACAGACACATATAGGTTGAACTTGATGGAACTGTGTCTTTATTCAACCTCAAATACTATGTTACTATGTAACCTCAAACAAATAAAAAGTTGAAATATATAAGTTTTACCTGCCAAAGGATATGCATTTCTAACCATCCAGTCTTAAAATTTACAAAGCATTGCCAGAGAATGAAGCCAGATTGGTGACCTTACTTTTCTCCACTTTTCTACTTTTACAATTTAAAAAACTCACAGTTAAATTACCCTTACAGATACCTTTAATCCTGACGTTTTCTGGCAGGTCCAGTGACATTACAGGTCTTTCAAGGTCGTTTCCTTTCTTGTTTGGCCTCAGCGGTGGCTGGTCCTTACTGCAGCCCCGAATATTGATGACATTTGAGCAACCTGTTGTGTTGCAGTACTGTGAGCGGTATGATGCACAATCAGGGGGCGGGTCCATGACAGTCTGAGCTTATAGGAAGTGAGCTCAGGCTTTACTTCTTGTATCATAAGCACTGAAACATGCAGAATAACCCCCTTCCCATTTCCTCCTGAGTTTGGAGTAGATTTGAAGGGGATATTTAAAGTAGAATTAAAGTCTTTTTTTGGCATATATCTACTGCTAGTGAGCAGTAGATATATGCCCCAACATTAGCGCCGCTCGCTCGCGGCAGCAGAAGTCCCGGCTCCCAAAAGCTGTGAAGAAGGAAGTGTGGGCGGGTGCATGCGTAGTCCAGATCGCTGGAGGGGAGAGTAGGAGAGCAACGCTGAAGCTGGATGGACGCAGCTGGGCAGCTGAGAGCACACACATCGGGCAGACACTGTGGGACCCGAGGAGTCTGCAGTGGAGTCGGCACCAGCACTGGAGAGACTGTGGAAAATGAGTGGAAGGAAGAGGCTGTTCGGATCAAGAGGCTACACATAAGGTAAGCCCTTACAGCACCATTAGGGAAGGGGGGGAGGGAATTACTGCATTTAATGTCACTTTAATCTCTGATCCTCATTTGCATAATATTAACCATAAGCTACTTTTCCTCTCCTTTTTTCTTTCCTATCCTCTGCTTTCTTTCTTTCATTTCCTTATTTCCTTAACTTTTTTCCCTTCCTTCTTTCCTTTTTTCCTTTCCTTTTTCCTTTCCTTTTTTCCTTTTCTTCTTTCCTTCCTGCCTTCCGCCCATAAAATATGAGACACTAGGAATATAAAATTCCTTCTTAAAATAATATTCTAAGAGGAAATGGGATACACAAGAGAGTTAAATGACATCTCTAGGATAAAATAAATGTCTATCTATCCCTCCTACTCATTCACCATTTTTAAAATTCCTTTAAAGCTCTTTTCCACCTACCTGACTTACTCAGCCATCATATGTTCCTTGCTGGCACCTCTTCCTCTAGTGGGGAGCGGTGATCCAGCATTGCAGTCTGGACCTGCCAACCGACTGGTCATGTTGTCGTCTATTCTTGTGCCATCAACACTCTGCCATTGGAATCTTCAGGACCTGTGAGGACCCATGCTTTGGACAGCCAATGGAAAGTGTCTACTTTACCAGAGATCAATGTGGACACCAGACATGTGCACCAGCAAAAAATTTGTTTAGTTTAGTTTCGTTTTGAAACAAAAAAAAAAATTTGTTTCGTTTTGAAACAGAAAAAAAATTGTTTAGTTTAGTTTCGTTTTGAAACAAACCAAAAAAAATTTGTTTAGTTTAGTTTCGTTTTTCGGGTCCGAAATTAAATTAGTTTCGGACGAAATTCGTTTTTGAAAAAAAAAGAACTTTGAATATTCAGGGATTTGAACCTGCAACCTTAGCTATGGCAAACCTGTACTTGTCCTCCTAACATTCCTACCAGACCTAAAGGGTCTGGTATGAATTGGGGGGAAACCTCACACGCTTTTTTTTTTCATCTTCTGCAGATTGTAAAAAAAAAATCATTTTGCTGCAACAGAATTCGTCCAATAACGAATTTTGTTGCGTCAAAATGACATTAAGGGGAACAAACTTTAAATATTAGTTGACTTGTCCAGGATTTGAACCTGCAACTTTAGCTATGGCAAGCCTGTACTCTACCCACTACTCTATAGCCTATCTACTTTAAGCATAGATGTGTTGTAGAGGTAAAATGTTGTCATTTTTTCTCCCCCTATGTCATTTTGCTGCAACGAAATTCATCCAATAACGAATTTTGGGAAATCGGGAATTTTGGATTCGTTTGCATTCGTCTTAGCTGTAATTCGGATGCATCCGAATCTCCGAAAATTCGTCTGAAACGAATTTCGGAAGGAACCGAATCGCACATGCCTAGTGGACACCAGAGGAAGCACCCTTTCACTCTACACTGAGGTTCAACAAAGATTGCTCGGCAAGTCACGTGACTATTTGGATCATTTAGATGAGGTACTA
>NW_017306385.1:305274-332655 GCF_000935625.1 Nanorana parkeri | reverse complement strand
AGGAATTTAAGATTAAAAGAAGACTAAAATGGAGCAACTCCTATTAATAATGGATGTCTTGCTGAATAGAGCTGCGTAAAGTCACAGCCATAGTGTGGGCAATAAAATATATTAAAAGTGTGTAGCATGCAATAATTTTAACCAAAGGTATTTGTATGTATGGGTCTATTGTATGACAAGCAGTAATAGAATTCCATCAAAGTTTAAATGTCAAGAACCTCTGAGGATACAGAGGAAAGATTGTGAAGGCTATATCCTTTTATGCCTTTCGTCTGTTTCAGCAATTATTATTATTTTACAGGATTTATGTAGCACCAACAGTTTGCACAGAGCTTTACAATATAAAGAAGACATTACAATCACAATTCAGTTCAAGACAAAATGTGAAAGAGGAACCTGCCCGTGAGAGCTTACAATTTAAAAGGGAGGAGCAAGTAATACAAAAGGTGGTATCTTTAGGGAATAAGTTGGTGGGGAAGGTAAAAGTTCCTAGATGATTTTCAGGTATTGTCTAAAGGTGTACAGAGTAGAAAATAGGTGGAGAGATTGGGGTAGGGATTAAAGGGGGGGGGGTGCAGAGCAATGCATTCCAAATATATTGAACTGATGTGACTGACCTATTCCCCATTCTTTATTTTTGTGTCTTAAGGGGAGCCTGTCATGATGACTATTATTTAGCACAGCTGAGGCTACCCGCCAGCTCTAGTAGCTGCTAGTTTTGGGCACATTGAGCACCTCAATGCAGAGGGCAAAGCTGCACAGTTTAAGTGCTTGTGATGTTGCCTCAATGTTTTATCATTCTGTGGATATCTAGTAGTTTTAGAGAAGTTTAGAAGAATGCTCTTAATTTTCTTTTTAGATAACACACAGTACATGAGTTTCTTTTGGGGCAGAGTTACACTTTTTGGCCCCATTAGACGTCAATGGTAGCACATGAAAAGCATGTTTCTACTCAGTTCCATTGGCTAAAATTAGTAGTCAAAATGCTAAAGCCCGAAACATGGGTAAAAACACACATAAATGCCTGTACAAATGATCAAAATAAAGCCAGAAAAAGGACCAAAGATGCTCAGCACAGGCATGAATAGGGCATAAAGGAGATTCAATCAGGTATGTATAACCACCATAAGACTGGACACTGGGAGCACACAAACATGGATCTAACATCCAAATATCCTGTACAGTTCTGTTTCGCCAGCGTGTACGTAAGGTTTGCATGTCGGGAGAATTAAATTGGGGATCCCAGTGCTGCAAAGAAAAATTGCTATCTACTTAGGCAACTTCCTACCACTATGAGAGGCTGCGAGTTTATTCATTCCACAGACTACACTGAACACAAATTCTTATTAGGATAACATGGACATAGCAACAGTTGAATTTTGCTCTCCTTTTTTTATGAGTGCGTGGTGGTGACAAATGAAATCCCTTCCTGGGTTTATGAAAACAAATAAACAGAAGGAATGACTCTGATGACCTCTGGGTCATTTGCTCTTGTTGGTCTGTCATGTGCCACTGAACACATTTTAGTTCAATTTGGGTTTACTCAGTACAAGCTGTCATTAAGTACCAGGAAATGTCTGACCTCTGGGGCAATACCAGAGATTGTTGTTGTCAGCCAACACAACTCTGTGTGCCACAAGGAAAACACACATTACCTGATTCTTGAAGGACTTCAGTTATTTAGAAAAAATAATGCTATGTACACTATATGGTCACACAAATGTGGACACCCCTCCAAAATGATTGAGTTCAGGTGTTTCCAGTGAAGGGTATTGATAATACTACAGCATAAAAAGACATATTAGACAATTTAGAAAACAGTTTGGGGAAGACCCTATACTGTTCCAACGTGACTGTGGCCCTGTGCACAAAGCCAGCTACATAAAGACATGGTTTGACCAGTTTGGTGTGAAGGAACTTAAGTGGACTATACTGAGCTCTGACCTAAACCGTACTGAACACTTTTGGGATGAATCGGAACATTGATTACTCTGGGCAACAAATGTTTTCAAAGGTTTTGGTTTCTGAAAAACGTTTGGTGATTATAATACACACCTTCAAGCGGAACACAAATATAATTTCAGAATGACTGTATCACATAGGAATCTTGACAAATATGAAATTATATGCCTGTGTCTAAAGAAGTCTTTGGGGCTCATCTCCTGGCCAGGAGACAAAGGTGGCCAAGCCCCACAGAAGACCAATAGAGAGAGAGAGAGGACTTGCAGGGCAGGAAGTACAAAATCCCTGGTGCCTGTGGGCGTTGGATCTCAGTAAGTATACATGTGTGAAGGGGGAGGGTAGGATCTGTTAAGTCAAGGGGGTAGGGCAAAGAGACAATTGCGCTTTGTTTTAAAATACACTTATCCTTTAAGGTCTTTGATGTTGCTTACACACCATATACATGCAGCCAGCTGAGCACTCGTACATTCAGGTCTCCCTTGTCATAGCTGGTCTCTAGGATAGTTTCCTGGCATTCTTTTAGCATTATTATAAGCTCTCAATTGAAATGCTTTTGCTTTGCCTCGGCCTGCTCCGTGAAAAATCACCTTTCAATCAAGGCTTGTTCTAGGACTGATCACGTTGTAGGCTGGTTTTCTGTGGAATGTTGGAAAATTATGTTAAGTGGGATGCTGTATTACTGTGTTTGGACTTATTTAAAACCTGAATACTTTCCAAGACCTTTTATTTTCCGTCAGCTCAGCCTCTCCAATCGGAATTCTGAAAAAATACAATCGCTTTGTTGTGCAGCTTGAATGCCCCTTTCACTTTACTTTTTATGGTGACGCGGTGATTTACACGTGAGACAGGATAAAACAAGACGCTGATTCTTCAAATGAGTAACATTTAATACATATGTAAAGGGAGAGACAATGCTTTTTTATGGGCCCATCGGAGAATTGCTCTTTTGTGTTTTCTGCCTTGATTCACTTTTGTTTTCTGCCTTCTCACTTCTGAAGAGATCTCATCATTGTTCTCGCAGGTTGGCATTCTGGTATTTGGCTGACAAAGAGTTTCAGATTGAGTCCCAAGGGTAATTTGACGCCCCCTTTGGCTCTTGTGTAGCTATTTCAAATTTGTATCTTGCTGTGTGCAAATTTGAAAAGGGTGATCTTTACTGCAGGTCTTCCAATAAGAAATTATTTTTTTTACCCACAATTGCTCCAATAAATCCCAGACAACTTAAATGCTATCATAACAATATTGCACCACTCACCGTGAGAAAAGTCTCATTTTTGGTACTTTTTTTTTAAAGAAAGAGATATTGGGGGTGATTCAATAAGGCATTTGCAACACATTTTTGCTATGGGGCCCTGTGATCTGTAGTTACTGCTCTGCAATAGACAGATTTCTATGAAAGGTTTTATGAATTCCAGGGATTGTATATTAGCATGATGTAACTGGTGCATTGCCTGGCTAGGTTAGCATCACACTAATATATACACAACACTAACTATCTGGGAGGACAAAATAAATATATTTTCAATTGTACACCATATTTGATTGCGATAAAAACATAGTGGCTTGCCTCCAAACTCCTTGAAAGACTGGTGTTTACCCGACTCACAGACTACCTGAACTCCAACTCCCTACTTGACCCTCTACAATCTGGTTTTTGCCCCCCACACTCCACAGAGACTGCCTTGACCAAAGTGACTAACGACCTAGTGACAGCCAAATCTAAAGGACATTATTCACTTCTTATTTTTCTTGATCTTTCTGCTGCTTTTGACACTGTTGACCACCCGCTGCTTCTTCACTCCCTCCGCAACATTGGCATCAGGGCCGGACTGGGACTAAAAATAGGCCCGGGCATTTTAGATGGAGCAGCCCAATCACGTGACCACCAACAGGCCGCACCCCTCACAACAGGGGGCGGAGCCATTTCTTGCAGTCTTCTCTTCCCTTCTCTTGGGGGGGAGGGGCGGCGATTTGCATATGAATGAGCCGCTATATTTACATATGGATGGGCCGCGGGTTATTGATATGCAAATTACCGCGACCCATTCATATGTTAATATCTCGGCGGGTACCGGGACAGTGCAGGCTGCAGGAAGAGCACCAGCAAGCTCCGGAAAGAGCACAGAGTAGAGAGGGCTGGGGGAGGAGGTGTTTCTCTGGCCTCCCCCACCAGCGCCCTCTAGTGTCTACTGTGTGGTAGTGCCGGCTCTGCTCGCTACCACACAGTAGACACTGCTCTGCACAGAGTCGGCATAGCGGACCGGCCCGAACACAATCAGGTTAATTATGTTCGGCCCGGCCCACCGGGCAAGTGCCCGGTTTGCCCTATGGCCAGTCCGGCCCTGATTGGCATCAATGACACTGCTCTCGCCTGGTTCTCTTCCTATCCATCTGACCATTCCTTTAGCGTTTCCTTCTCTGGCTCCACCTTCCCCTCTGTACCTCTCTCTGTTGGAGTTCCACAGGGTTCTGTTCTGGGTCCTCTTCTATTCTCACTCTACACTGCCTCTCTGGGTAATCTTATCTCATCATACGACTTTCATTACCACCTCTATGCTGATGATACTCAGATCTACCTCTCCTCATCAGATCCTTCCCCCAATCTGTTGGCTTGTGTAACTGATTGCCTATCTGCTGTTTCAAAATGGATGACTACCCACTTCCTCAAACTGAACCTCTCTAAGACTGAACTCCTTGTGTTTCCTCCCTCTAAGGTTACCCCATGTCCATCTCTCTTCAGGTTGATGGAGTTACCATTTCCTCTACTCCACAGGCAAGCTACCTTAGTGAGCTTCTTGACTCTGACATCTTCTTTTCCCCTCACGTTCACTCTATCACTAAATTGTGCCATTTTCATCTGAAAAACATCTCTCGACTTCAACCTTTGCTACTGAGTGAACCACCAAAATGCTTGTCCATGCGCTAATCATTTCCCAACTTGACTACTGAAACCTTCTTCTCATTGGCCTAAACCGTGCCCAGATTGCTCCCCTTCAATCCTTCATGAACACTTCTGCCAGATTCATCTACCTTACTTCCTGCTACTCTCACACACCACCCCTCTGTCAATCTCTGTACTGGCTTCCTGTTTCTTTTAGGATACACTTCAAATTTCTCAGCCTTACCTACTGTAGAAATATAGATTTTTTAAATGTCATATTCCTTTTCTTGAAGCATAGGGTGGAAGAAGTTCAAAGAGAAGATTGCTTCTGTTCTTGCATAAAATTCAAAATGTGTTTAATTGCAAGTTACAAATTATTACAGGATATGGTACATCTTACAGAATGAGTCTATAAGATGCTTGATGATTACAAAATATAGTATATCTTACAGCAGAAGTCTATAAGATGCTTAAGAAACGTGTCTTTAGTTAGTAAGTAAAACATAGTCCTAACAGGTGTCGGTTTATTCAATGTGAGTGTGGGTGTGTGTCTGTGTGTGGCAGTGTGTGTGTGGATGTGTGTCTGTGGATGTGTCCTTGAAGGATCATCCCCCGTCCTTTTATACATACTTTTACTCTAAAATAACCTTTAGGCTATTTACCTTAAAAGTCATACAAATTAGCATAAGGGAGTTCCAAACTTTTGTCCTTAGTCATGTGTTTCATTCTTCAATCCCATTTTAAAGGCCAAGTCTTCTTTGAGCATTCCTAACAACTGTTTACTATACTTAGGTCTGCTTGTCAAGCTTACTGATTGATTACCAATTCTAAACTCAAAGTCACTAGTATAGTTTGAATGGCATTTCCAAACTTGGATAGATTAAAATATAGAAAATCAATCATCATTTAGGTTTGCACACATACATATTTCAATGTCATGGTTTTAACACCTACAAAGCTCTGCATAACCGCACACCAGCTTACATTTCATCCCTAATTAGAAGATATACTCCAAATCAACCCCTTCGTTCCACTAATGACCTGAGACTATCCTGCTCACTCAATTGCACACCCAACTCTCATATACTGGACCTCACCAGGACTGCCCTCACCTTATGAAATTCTCCCCCACGCCACATCAGGCTCTCACTATCCATCCAGGGCTTTAAAAAAATCCCTCAAAATGCACTTCTTTAGAGAAGCGTATCAGCTCTCCCCTTGATTTCTTACCCTATACAACTTTCCCTTCTGCTCCCATTTCACAGTACTCCCAAATCCTTCCCATTTTATTTGGTCTACATCTGTAGTCTCCCCTTCCCCACCTCTGTGTACTTGGTCCCCTTCCTCTTAACCTGTAAGCTCGTTTGGGTAGGGTCCTCCTCACCTACTGTTTCTGTATGTCAATGATGATTGTCAGTGTTTCTTACTTGTCTAAACAATCTTACAGCGCTGTGGAATATGTTGGCGCTATATAAATAATTGTAATAATACTCAACTACAGGAAACTAGTAAAATGTTCTAAGGACCCAACAAGGGGTGTTAACAATTATTTTCACCCAAGATTCACACTTGGTTGGATTTGGATTAACTGATTGGATTCAATTGTAAAGCGTGTGAATCCTGGGTGAAAGTGTTGTGAACCTTGTGTGAAAACAATTATAAATAAACACCCTAAAGACACTGTGCATTAGCGGGTTTTTTTTTAAATAAAAAGTGCTGCTGATCTTCTGAAGCCTCTTTGCAGCCACTACCCATCTATGTACCCACCAGTGATGGCTGCATTGCATTTCTCAGGGCCGGTTCCCTGATGGTGACAACAGTGGACAATGGCTGCATAATATGTGTGGAAAAGGCCATTTGTTGTCACCATTGGAAGCCTGCATAACAGACTGACAGTAAAGGATTGTAATTGGGAAGTGGACAGAGTGTTGTCACACTATAAAAATAAGTGCCTGAGCAAGGACATTCATGTTCAGATCACCAGGTATTATTCCAGGATCAGTGAATGAACAGTGTCAGGCAATTACAGAACCCTTATAAATCTGATCAACAGTTTCTGTGATCAAGCCCACAGCATTATGTGGCATCATGTCAACTCTGCTCATCATTAGGTAATGCCCACTACCAGAAGAATGAACATAGATGAGAATTGTGAATCTCATGTGACCAGCTTGAAGACTTTGGAAAAAGGTGATAAATAAAAAAAAGTCAGGCCTCCAGAGAGAATAACAAACAGTGAAGTGGTCTTCTATAAGAACTACTATGGCACTCTTTGACTAATGGCTTTGTTTGGTAAATGGACTGCTAATTCCTAAAGTATACCCAGACATTTGTTTCCTTTTTTGTCTTGCTCTCTTGGTTTTCATGTGCAAAAATTTGCATCACTTCTTGTCCTGATTACCAATGTCACCTGAATAGGATGTGAGTTGCATATACCCTCAAGTTGAGTTTCCCATTGTTGAGATCTTCACTCAGTGAGGGAAATCGCTCGCCAACGGAGACTCACTAAAAGTCTAAAAAAGGTGCTGAGATTTCCTTCCACTATCCAAAGCTAAAATAAATTTTGTCTGGCATTGTACTTTAAAGCAGACCCCCAGTAAGAAAAATGATCCCAGTATAAGATAAAATGAAACACGCAGATTTGCCTGTATTAGCTTTAGTCTGGCACTATCCTCTGCAGAAACTCCTCCCCGTCACTAGATGGGAACTTCCCTTCTGGCTTGCATATTGGTTAAATATAATATTTAACCCACTTCCTTTGAGTACAGGCTGTCGTGACCCGCCGCCTAAGGGTGCATTAATATGCCAAACGTATCTCACAGTACTGCAACACAGATCATTATGTAAGCAGAGTTCTTTGATGCAGTAGGGAGGTATTTACTTACTTGAAAAAATGCAGGGAAGGGGTGCATCGCCCTGCTGAATTAAGACCTGTGGAAGAGTAAGTAACCCTGTGACCAGTGTAGGATCTCTTGTAAGGTTTTTACCTGCAAAGAAGAGGCAAAATACTTGCTGCTGCCTGAACCCCTTATCTTCTATCAGTTGTTTGTTGTATAACATAAATGCCCTTTTGTTTTGCATGATCATGTGAGGAATTAAAACTGATGCACATCTCAGCTTAAAATCAGTTCCTAAAGTTTATTAACTAGCACACTTCTTATATGCTTTATCATTATCATAATTCTTGTTGCACTTGTTTACAGTTTCGTTTCATTAGAAAGAGAAAGTCAAAAGAGGAAGATAAGATGGTGAAATTTAAAAACAAAATGGAGGACATAGACTTTCATATATACCCATTTTTTTACAACTTAAAACCACTCGCTCCTGGAAAATTGCCCTCATTGGTTCGTCCTGCTGACCTCTTCACTGTAGGACACAATACTGACCTGGGGATCTGCAGTGACAGGACCCATAAGATTGACACTACCAAAAAAGTTGGCTTGCCAGCAAAGTTCAGTGGGCAATTTCCCACGGCAAGGTATGAAGGCATGGGCAATAGGAGAGGTAACTATTCCCTCTCTCCTTTACAGGTAATGGCCTTGTTTGTGAATTTATATCAATGACAGCGTTGTTTTAATCCTGCTTGGTTATTATGAGTTACTGCACTGAAGAAGGTCCTAGATCCTCTTTTGTAAATTCCACTTGTTCCACCTAAACCTCCTAATCCCCCTGGTAATAAATACAGATATATAATTTGTCCAACTGACCGGTCACTGGCACAAGTTTATGGGAGGGACACTTGTGAAACAGCTGAGAAGTTCTAAGCTCAAAAATATTTCAAAAATTAATTTAATTTACTTTTAACTGGAGGGCAAAAAAAAAAAGACAAATGGATTCACTTCACTTTCATTTTTTAGCCTGCAAAGTGTTATTGTTCTGCTTGCAGAGTAATTATGATATAGAATTACTGCTCAACTTGTTGGCTTTTTCCAAATAACCGCTGGACATAAAGAGAAACATTAATGTTTGCACAATAAATTTAATTTATGTAGCTTGCATTGAACAGCTGCATTGGGCTTTCTGCCCTGGGAAGATTAAATCATGCAGGACAGGATAACAATTCCGAACGGATCTTGTCTAGTATCTGCAGTAAATGTAATGCCAAGTCAATGACAGGTCAGAACAACATATAGTCTCATGAAAAGCACATTAGTCAGTCTGAACTGTGTTTGATTCTGCAGAAGTCTGCAACAAGCAGGAGAGAAGACATAACACTATACTATTAAGGCGATGCTACATAAGTCATTTTAATGTAGCTCAGTTGCACCACAACAATTGGTAGAAGTATAGAATTGTTTATGCCTAGAAGCGTACACCTTTTCACCTTCAGTGCCTCTGTTTGTCTTCCTTCTCTTCATTGCACATCAGTACAACTCCCTTCTCTTCACTGTGCATTAGTAAGACTTCCTTTTGTCCATTGCACCTCAATACATTTCCCCTCTCTCCATTCCATATCAGTATGTCTCCCATCTCTCAATGTATGTCAATGCGTCTCCAATGTGCACCAGAACGACTCCACTCTCTTCAATGTACATTGGTATGTCTTCCCTTTCTCTATTGCCCATCAGTACATCTCCCTTCTCTGCATTGCTCATCAATACACCTCCACAGCATTGCATCAGTACGTCTCCCCTTTCTCTACTGCACATAATTTCCCCTCTCACCATTGCCCATCAGTACATTTCCCCTCTCTCCATTGCCCATTAGTACGACGACCTTCTCTCGAACTGCGCATCTGTACCTCTCCCCTCTCTCCACTATTCATCAGTACATATCCCCTCTCTCCATTGCCCATCAGTACATCGTCCCTCTCTCCCTTGCCCATCAGTATGTCTCCCATCTCTCCACTGTGCATCAGTACATCTCAATTCTCTCCACTGCCCATAAGTGTGTCTCCCCTCTCTCCACTGTGCTTCAGTACAGCTACGTTCTCTCCACTGCGCATCAGTACATATCCCCTCTCTCCATTGCCCATCAATCAGTATGCCTCCCCTCTCTCCTTTGTGCATCAGTACATCTCCTGTCTCTCCATTGCACATCAGTAATTCTCCCCTCTCTCCATTGAGCATTAGTACATTTCCCATCTCTCTAATGTACATCAGTTTATCTCCCCTCTCTCTTCTGTGCATCAGTAAGTGTCTCCTTAAAGCCCACCAAAATCATATATTTCTGAAATCCAAGATCCTGGAGAATAATATGTTTGAAGTTGCAATTTTTTATGTCACACAATATTAGCGTAACAGTTTTTCAAAACCACGTTTTCAGTAAAAAATGCATTCAAATACATTTTAGTGCACACAAGCAACATTTAATACCCATTTTGTTTGGTAAACTACAAAAGTTGAGGTTGCACCGAGTAAATAAATAGGAAACTCCGATGTGTGCTTTTGTATTATTATTATTATACAGGATTTATATAGCGCCAATAGTTTGCACAGCGCTTTACAATATAAGGAAGACATTACAGTCACAATACAATTTAAGACAAGATGGTAAGGAGGGCCCTGCCCGTGAGGGCTTACAATCTAAAAGTGCCATAAGGCTTCCCTGAAGAGATGAGTCTTAAGGGATCGCCTAAAGGCAGTCAGTGTGGGAGATAGACGGACAGGTTGGGGTAGAGAGTTCCATAGAATGGGAGACACTCTAGTGAAGTCCTGGAGGCGAGCATGGGAGGAGTTGATGACGGAGCTGGAAAGCAGGAGGTCTTGTGAAGAGCGGAGGGGACGGTTAGGGTAATACTTTGAGACCAGGTTGGAGATATAGCCGGGGCCAGAGTTGTGGATGGCTTTGTACGCGGTTGTTAATATTTTGAATTTTATCCTTTGGGCTATAGGAAGCCAGTGTAGGGATTGACAGAGGGGGGTTGCAGACACTGAGCGGTTGGTTAGGTGGATGAGCTTAGCAGCTGCATTCATGATAGACTGAAGGGGGGGTAGCCTGTGTAGAGGTAGGCCAATGAGGAGGGAGTTGGAATAGTCAAGACGAGATATAAGAAGTGGTTGGATGAGCAATTTTGTGGTATCTTTGGTGAGGAAGGGGCGTATTTTGGAGATGTTACAAAGGTGGAGGCGGCATGATTTGGATAGTGATTGGATGTGGGGGAGAAAGGTGAGGTCCGAGTCAAGGATGACACCTAGGACCTTGGCATGGGGGGAGGGCTGGATAGTTGTGTTAACAATCTCAAGGGAAAAGTTGGGGGAAGGTGCACGGGCAGGAGGAAATATCAAGAGCTCAGTTTTTGAAAGGTTGAGTTTTAAGAAGTGTTGCGACATCCAGACAGATATGTCAGTTAGTAGATTAGTGACACGCAAGGACACTGAGGGGGAGAGTTGCGGAGTAGAGAGATAGATTTGAGTGTCATCGGCATAGAGATGGTATTGGAAGCCATGTGTGGTTATTAACTGACCAAGAGAGGCGGTGTAGATAGAGAAGAGAAGGGGTCCAAGGACAGAGCCTTGGGGGACCCCTACAGAAAGAAGAAGAGGAGGTACTTTTTCTTCCATTATAGGCCCTAAATGTAAAAACAAAATATGCGCGTATTTAAATGTGCAAGTAGAAAAACTATTTTAAAAAAACCCTATACATTTAGGTGTTATTGTAATTCCTGAAACTAGCAGTGAGAGTTTGGCAAGTTCAATACCCATCTCTCTCCGCTAAACAGCGAGTTAATCCTTTGTATCTCAGCCAAGCTCTGTGAAAGTACAGAATCAATTTCTCTATTCAGACTATGATGTTCTTTGGATGCCTTCAGAAATGTTGCAACTGTACAAAACCTTCTTACAAGGTTTATCCAACAGCACTTTGAAATGTATTCCCTTGCTAGGACCTCGCCTATAGACACGGAGAATGTATGTACCCTGCAGGCTTATGGCACAGTGTAATGAATTGGATGTGTGAAAATTCCAGATGTTTGCTGATTTTTGTATTCCAGGTTGGTGTGTATTTGTGACAACATGGATTATTCACTTCTACCCTTAAAATGGACAGTGCATCTGATATATATATTTGATAGAATTTATATTTTTAGTAGAACTTAAATAAATAATTTTAAGTAGAACTTGGTGGTCAGCAGAGTCACCAGAACTAGTGTCCCCATTGGAAGATTTCCCATCTATTCCTGTTCTGGTGACATCCCAAAATGGGGGCTTTTCTTTTACTTTCAGTGATAACTGTCAGCAGGACAAATAGAGAGGGGGAATCGCCGAATCGGGGACACAGACAGTAATAAAAACCTGACAGGTGTTCTAATCCCTCTCCACTCTATCCAAAAGTAAAAAAATGTTTTGGTGTCAGTTGCACTTTAATGCTAAGCACATGTATGCTACATAATATAATAAATCCAAGCATTCATTCCCTCTCACAGAGATCACAGGACTCCCCCTGACAATCCCCTCATCTGCTTTCCTCTCTGCAAAGACTGAGCTATCTTTGTTCAGGCATCATCTAGGGTTACCATCTACTTCCTGGACTGAGATGCCAGCTAAGGCCCCTTTCACATGAGCGGTCCGATCAGGTGCGACTGTCAGTTTTTGAGCCGGGCCCGATAGGACGCTCTATGGATGTCTATGGGCAGCCGGGTTTAAACGGATGAGCGTCCATTTACACCCGGTTAACTCCGGCTCAGTCCGGTAAAACAGACGGATCATTGATCCATTTTGCTAAACCAGATCATGCCGGACCGGAAGTAATCTGATGTAAACAGACACTTGTCCATTTACATCAAATTCCCCATGGGGTCTCTCCTGATCAGCCAGTGTGAAAGTATTAGATAGCGGCTCCCAAAGACCCGGGAGATAAACATTTTCTCCCCGAAAGGTTTACTCTGCTCGATCTAGCAGAGTAAACCTTTCCATGCTGCCTGTTTTTTTTTTCCCTGACATCGGCGCCGCCGGCCGCCGTCAGTCAGAAAAAAAAGGCATAGGAACTAATAGCTAGATTGCTATACTCTCTATAAAAACAGAGGTTTGGATACACGTCTTCTGCAGAAAATGTGAAAGCCGCACAGCCGCGCTAAGGCACCTCATATGGTGCGGTCCTAACTCTAAACTATCAGAATCTCTGATAGTTTAGATAGTTTAGAGTTAGGACCGCACTATAAGAGGTGCCTTGGCGCGGCTTTCACATTTTCTGCAGAAGACGTGTATCCAAACCTCCGTTTTTAAACTTAGTGTAAGACAAGTTTTTTTACATGCTAGCTTGTGAGTGTGCCAGGAAAAGTTTTGCTGATTTACCAAATATAGGCATGGAGCCATGTAAGGGCACTGCATTTTGCCCTCTGCTTTCATCAAGCTACAGGGGGATTTCCCTGTCAGCAGCTGATAAGGATTTTCCTTCTGTGTTCCGGAGCTCATCTCTACTGCTGGTGTATGATGGCTTCTCCTACCGTTGTAAATGGTGACCCTCCCTGTAACTGGACCTGACAATACCACGGCACACTGACAGCTGTATTCTGGGCTATATTAAAGCTGAAGTAAAACACGTAGAAAAGTGTTGGTTAAATTGATTTGACACAAGTAAAGACATCAGTTCAGTCACAATGGAATGATTCAATAATGCACTGGGGAGGACTGATGTTCGCTCACTTTACCATCCGTGAAGGGCCTTGCCTCAAACTCATTGAGCCAGTGGAGAACAAAGCTACAAAGCAATACTAAACAACAACCAATGGAACCAAATGTCTCCAAGCAAGAGTAAGAGGGGGGGGTTACCTGACTAGGGAGAACTAACTACCACCTGCAAAATCCTAGCTAACCACTGGCCAGTAGATAAACCTGGGGCCCTTTAAAAGTAACAGTGGAGCGCTCAGCCTTCAAGTCAGGGCGGAACTACTGCTGGTGTGGCTGCATCGGGGCATGAGGCTGTGGGGGGCCCAGTGAGGTCTGGTCCTGTGCATCCCCCTTGGTGGAATATGTGTCAGTGCAGGGTCCCTGGGGCCCGCACTGCCGGCAGGCTTCTCAGCAAGGGGGCGGGGTCCTGTGACTCACCGCTTCGTCTCCCGGCCGCGTCCCTAGTAACAGGCGGCAGGAGAGGAGAAGTGTGTGTGTCACATGCCCCGCCCCTGCACACCGTCTAGTTGGGATCCTGTGAGGCTCTGGCCAGGTGAGTCAGAATGAGGAGTGGGGTAGGGGGGGTGTGATGTTATTTTGTTTCATTGTGCTGTTAAACACTGTGTGCTGTTATTTCGTTTAATTCGAAAAATGGATTATCATAGGGAACATTACACTGTAATGTTGCCTGTTATAATCTATTTCTCTGATTAAATGATTACACACAGGACCGCTGTTCTATCAAGGTTTGTGACTGGGTTGGAATGTGTGACCGGTCACGTGTTCACACATTTTAACATAATCCCGCCCAGTTTTTCGCCGGTGGAATGTGTGACCGCCAATACGTGAAGCATTACGACGCTTTGTCAGCCGTGGAGATCTCACATTCCACTGTACTCACAAAGTTGGATAAAAGTGACATTTCAAGTGTGATCCGCTCCTGCGCCCCTCCCCCCCACCCTTTTTGGGAGGGGGGTCCAAGATAAAATCTTGCACCAAGGCCCTGTATTCAATAGGTCTGCCACTGCTTCAACTGAAGGTATTTGTAATCTACAGAGCTGTATAAATGTCAGAACTGGATGAGCAGAACCAACATTCCTTTAGCAGGTCACACATAGCACTTATATGTATTATATCACCGTATTCAGATTTTTTTTCTTTGGAGTTCAACTTTAAGGTAATATGCTAAATACAAAACTTTGTGGAGGGTTACATCTACTTTTGAATTGTGGGAATCTGTGCCCAGTTGTAGGATGGCAGGAAAATCCTTATATTGTTGTAACTATCGTTATATGTGTATGTGGTTTTACATGTGTGTGTAATTGTACATTAGGGCTTGTCCTTTGAGTGGGTTACTTATATTATAACTGCAGTCCGCACCCTCTGTACCCTTCATAATAGAATAAGTAGCAGTAATTAGTATATTATCTGCTACTTTCAGCTCGTACTTGGTGTTCAGTTTAAAAATAATCATTTGCGGTTGGCATTCTTGTAGGGGACATTCAGCTCAATATGCTGCTTAATTTTAAACTCTAACTTTAGGCAGACATTAAAATTACTTACATGAACACATCTCTGTATTCAATAATACATGACAAAATGCATTTTTCAAAGGTAAATCTGCATATAACTTGGTATCAGTATCTTGCCATTCCTGTACCACAGAGCTCAGACTGGAAGAGGGAGACGCACCACAAGGAGCCAATCAGGTGTGCTGTAGTGCTCACATGCTAGCAAAGAACATGCAAATAGGAGAAGAGAGCAGAGTAACAGAGAGATAAGCTCAACAGTGTGCTGCTTTTCCTTTCACTGTCCAGTCACAAGCTGGGGAAGGGACAATATCTGTAAATGTTACGTAACTACATAACTGCAGCCAGGACCGGATTTACTCTCCCTGCTGCCCCAAGGCAAGGTTCCTCAATGCGCCCCCCTTACCCGCCAAACCCCCGCCCCCCCCAATGGAGAATGGCAGACCATCATTGCCGAGATCACTTGTACAAAACAAGCGGCTGTACATTTAGCTCTGTTTGCCCAGAGCAGGGCTAAATGTAGAAAACAGCTATCCGCCCGGTGCCCAGAACTGCATGTCCCTGGCGTCGGGGGAGAGGAATTCCACACCTGTTTAAATTAAAATTACTTTACTGACTATACAGAAAATAGAAATAAGAAAACTTTGCTTTTAGTAAACTGAAGACACACATGTTTGCTGTGACCTCCGAGAACAACAAAAATTCAGCTTGCTGGAAAATAATTATTCATGAACATCTATTGGCCGTTTGATGTATCTTCTTGAGCGCTGACCATCTGGAAATATTAAAAATTGAATCAAAACATATTGTCTGTTTTGCTTGTGTGATCATTAGGAAGTCTTTAGCGAATCCCCGAGGAGAAAAGAAAGGCAGAAAAAGAGTAATAAAAAATTAATAAGATCCATGTCATCAGTGAACTGGAAGTGACAAAGCACAAAAGGAAGTAAACTTTCTGTCTATAGGAATAAAAGTCAGGAATTTCTTCCTTAAACGATGCTGGGTTTTTTTTTTTGACCCTCGTGTATCTGAATCAAAGCAACATTGGCTGCCACACGGATTATCTTCCTGCTGGTAATTTGCTCTGGGAATGATTGGGGTACACATCCCTATGGGCTACAGGCTTTCAAAATGAAACTATGGGGAAAAAAATGACATGTGTGATGCAGCCCCTGCTGTTCGAAATTTTGTTTGGCTGTCGATTTCGCAATGCGCGGAGTTTCTTGAATTAAATTCACATTCACTGTTACAGTTTCGTTCATTCAATAAAGATTTTCCCTCCTGCTCCTTCAATATTCTTTGTGTCACTACTGTCAAAATCAGTTGTTGATTTGACACCATTACATGTCAGAAAATAAAAAGAACTTTCCAAAAACACATTTTTTTGAAGGACATTCTACTGGTGTATGGCCAGATTAAGACTACCATGTCCACAAGGTGACAACACTGCTGTATGACTGCAGAATGAACAAAGTTGTCACCGTATTACAAGAAAAATAACAGATCTACTGGTAATAACAATGTTACATGTTACAGATCTATCTATCTATCTATCTATCTATCTATCTATCTATCTATCTATCTATCTATCTATCTATCTCTATTCCCTCTCTCTCTGTCTCGCTCTCTCTCTCTCTCTCTTGCTGTCTGTCTGTCTGTCTCTATGTCTGTCTGTCTATCTATCTATCCCCTCATTCTCTCTCTCTCTCTCTCTCTCTCTCTCTCTCGTTGTCGTGTGTCTGTTATCTATCTATCTATCTATCTATCTATCTATCTATCTATCTATCTATCTATCTATCTATCTATCTATCTATCTATCTCTATTCCCTCTCTCTCTGTCTCGCTCTCTCTCTCTCTCTCTTGCTGTCTGTCTGTCTGTCTCTATGTCTGTCTGTCTATCTATCTATCCCCTCATTCTCTCTCTCTCTCTCTCTCTCTCTCTCGTTGTCGTCTGTCTGTTATCTATCTATCTATCTATCTATCTATCTATCTATCTATCTATCTATCTATCTATCTATCTATCTATCTATCTATCTATCTATCTATCTATCTATCTATCTATCTATCTATCTATCTATCTATCTATCTATCTATCTATCTACCTGTCTATCTTTCGCAGCATTTCTTAACCTTCGTTCAATCATGGCACCCATTAAAAGTTTGCAAAATCTCGACACACCCTAGTCTAAAATGTAATTAATTTTAAGGGGGACCCTAATCAAAAACACACACAAAAGTGGGGTTTCACATCGCAGTCCTTCTTCACATTAGAGTCCCCCTTTGCTATAAGAACCCCCCCTTTACATCAGAGTTCCACCTTTTACAACAGAATCCCTCCTTTCACATCAGAGTCCTACCATCACAACATTTTTAGGCACCCTTGAGAAAGCCAGAAGGCACCCCCCGTGTGCCACAGCACCCTGGTTGAAAAAAGCAGATCTATAGTAATGCTGATCATTCACACACACACACACCTATGACAGGGAAAGGGTTAATGGGAGCTCTTGCACATGCATGTTTAAGGGCATTTTTCAGGGACTCCCATTTAAAAGTCTATGGAACCAAAACCGCAAGATTCTGCTCTGCCGTGCGTAAAAAGTCATGTGCACACAAAAAAAAAAAGCTCTAAATTGCCTGGCTGTGCTCACGCTTAGGTGTGAATGGGACTTAGAAATTTGGAAACACTTGATTCTTTTGGCCATATGTTGTATATAAGACAGGCAGACCTGGTTTGTAACTTGTTAACATAACGCAAATGTCAGTGCAAATATCAGAGTTCTCCATACATAGCAATATAAGTGTAGTCATGCGTGTGAAGTTGCTGCATGGCTAGGATATGCATTCCTACCATCACAATTAGTTCTAAGAGGTAAAGATAGCACAAAGGAAAATGTCTTTTTTTTAATAAACTCTTCTGCAATTTGTTGAGGTCACCACCATCCCTTGTACATCTGGGTCATCACATCTTCTCTTTGCAGGCCTCTATGACCTTCACTTTTCATTACACTGGCTGCAGTAGTAGGTTGTAGAGCTCATTCAAAAAGTTAGTGTATGTAGTACGTGTAATAGTACATGTAGTATGTAGTATAGTATGTGTACTACATCTAGTATATGTAATGAAAATTCAATAAGTTTACTACTCTATGGTAGTCATACGAGAAAAGGATTTGTTTAGTTGCTGTGTTCTACTACTCTTTGTTCACTACTGTTGAATAATACTTTAGATTTGCGATCTGAAAACAATATGGTTAGGACCAACTTTGATTTTGGAGTTTAGGTAGATTAGTTACTCACATAGGGCTCTATTTCTTGACAGGATATTGTATATGTCCCGGGGGCAACCTGCCCAAACAAACCAACACGCTTATATGAACTGACACAACACCAGGTCTGGAATTTTGTGCGTCAGCAGCCGTTTATTAGATACAAAGCCAAATAACCTCCTTGTAAACCATAAATCCCGTGATAAGACTCTAACTGCAATATAAATAAGCTGACTAAAAGTGAGAATATAGTCCATTGTAGGAATGAGCTACTTTACAACACACACAGGGACCATGGGGAACAAAAGTAGCCCCCCTCCCGAAGGAAGGACAATGTCAGCACCAATTCAGAGATGATTTGAGGATCTACAGCTGAGTGATACACAAATACGATTCAGTTATGTTATTGGTTAAGGTACTTGAATGCATTTTTAAGGTTTAACTTCTGAGTTCAGTGTCACTTTAAGGCCCTTGAAGGTCATCTTACAGCAAGCCAACTAGTATCTGCACATTAGGCCCTTAGCCACACAACAACGCTGCCTCAGAGACATTACCATTACAACTGTGGATTTCAAATGATTATTCACATGACCCGTTACCACAGGAATGCCATACTTCAGATGGCACCCCAATCATAATAAAATGATAACTGCAGATCCTGTCCATCAAAGACCCTAATACCCTGCCCAGCTGCAGTGCCAATTTTTTGGAACCAAATTAAACACATACAGTAGTTGCAGTAAGTACTGTCTCTAAATTCTAAATCTAAAAAGAGGATGGGACGGTGGTCGGGTAGGAACACTGCTCCAATGCTGCTGACTCCATCTGAAGCTGGAATGTTCTTGGACCCTCCTACAGCTCCTCCTCATGCCCCTTTCTTTTAACCAGTCGGGTATGTGTCCCACCTCCCTCCCATTTTTCTGTTTAGATCATTAATAACTATTGCTACCCCTTGCCTCCCCAAACCCAGTCATGCAGGCCTTACACCAATGCCTCCATCTGTTCTTTCAGGCCTGACTTTAAGTACATGAATATGTACACATACACATAGCCACCACTACTCTAATGGCACCGGAGGTGTTGAAGAGCTTGGTACCCCTTAACACTGTACCCGTATTTTATTAGAAAGGTTGCATACTGGCTACTAACAGCGCAGTGGGAGTCCAGATGATCTGTGGGCTCCTAGCCTTGAAGCTGAAGCCCACATGTCTAATGTGCTGAGTAAGTATAACTTACTGTGGCTACACATTTTTGTAAAATGAAAGCTCAAAAAAAGAAGGAAAAACAGATGTCACAAATCAACCCGATTCACTGTTGGCCTCAAATCCAACAGATTGTTTCCTTCATCTCTGCCATAAATATGTCATAAATCAATAAATACTAGCTACATTTTAACATACTATTAACAATAGAAAAGTGTTCCTTTAACATGTTACCATATCTAAGGCACCTTTTATAAGTGTTTAAACTAATGTTTTATATATTTTTGTTAAGGAAAACCTGTTTCATGGGTGCATGTCAATTTTTAGGCTTGATGTGTTTGTCATCTATTAACTTGACACAATCTCATCTTTTATACTTTACAAAAATTGGATATTTTTTGTTTCTTGTGGATACAATTTTTTTTAAAATTAGAGGTTTGGTACAAATATAGTGCAACATGAAAATCTGCAACTGCCATTGTTTTTTTCTACAGATTTTATGTTTTCAGAAAATATATCATGTTTGAGGTTTTAAATAAATTTTAGACCAAAAAACTGCATAAGGGTTCATGAGGATTTGAACTGTGGAAATGGTGCCCAAAAACAGCAAGCAAAGGGTAAATGGACTATTTACTAGTATTGTCTATAGTCTCTCTGCACATGACCTTTCTCCATTATTGACTTACCATGTCTTATTTTGTACTGTGTCTCTGTGTGAAGCTGCCATCTTGGTAGAGGGCCAGAGCTTTTTTTCCACATGTCAGGGTGTCCATTAATGACTAGTGATCAGATGACTGATGGGGTAATGATCAAGTAGCAGTAGGAAAGGTGGAGGAAGCAGAAATCTAAAGCATGAATGAAGCAGAATCAGATAAATCCTTACCTTGCAGGTCCTTTGGTACAGCTTCCTCTCCAGCAAGGAGAATGGTGAGCTACACGGTAGTGACCTCCCCAAATCTTACTTCATTTCTGGTGGGGCTATTGGTCAGAAGCAGCATTGCCCTAGATCAGAGGTAGCTCAACTTCAGTCCTCCAGCTGTTCTAGAACAAGAAGTCCAATAAAGCATTGAAAGACTCTAAGGGGTTGATTTACTAACCTTATAAACACACCACGAACGTGTATACACCTCTGCAGTGTGTTCCCTCCCAGCATGATCTATGGGTGGAATCTAAACACCTTTGTAATGTGTACACACCCAGCAGGTGTGCTGTGCAAAGCCCTGAATGAATTCCAAGGTGATGTTGGGTAAATTAGCTCTATGTTGTGTTGCTTGCGTTGATGAATGCAAGGAATGTAAATGCATGAGCTAACCATTTTTGTCTAAACTGTGAAGCAGCATTATATATGCATCATGTGCATGATTTTTCCATATATGGCATTAGTGGAAATATGCTTTTAGAGACTTTTTGGTTGATAAATACGTTTTGCTGTGTGAAAATCACACACACCTGGTGTGTGTGTGTGTTTAGGTTAGTAAATCACCCCCTAACAGTCACAGGCATGACTTTCAGAGGCAGATGCATGATGGGATTTGTTGTTTTACCAGAGGGCAAAGTTTGAATACCCCTGCCCTAGATGATCTTGTACTGCAGATATACAGATATACAAGAGGATATACACTCACATTCCAGAATGTACACTGCTATTTTTCAGGAGGGATTCCAAACATAAGGTAGATTTTTTCAGGCAGAATTAACACTTCTAGAGGTTTCCTCTTGCATGTTACATGAAATGGTAAATCCTTGTGTACTGAGTCCACTTTAAAAGACTCTTATTTTGAACCCTTGGGAACCTTTATAGAAGCATAGTATAGAATTTATTGTACAAAAAGAACTCTTGGAACAAATCTCTTTTGGCCGGGAGATCATAGACTAAATATGTCTGTCCCTTTAACAGAAATTGTCGGAACATTATTAGTGGTGAAAATCAAAGATTGCACCCAGACACCATTGTGCAGTTTATTGAAAACATACTAGAGAGTCTAGGCTCATTGCCCAGAACTGATCGAATCCAGATCAAAGTGTTAACATTGTAACCAGGTTCAGTGAAAGAAATAACTCTGCCCATCGTGTGGCCTTACTCTGCTCTTTCTTCATTAAGCAAATTACCATTAATTGTTCTCGCTACGTGCTACATTATGTCATGGAAATGGAATCCGATGTGATAGTAATCTCTTGTCAGCAAGGAGAAGAGACTGCTAGTGCCCTCGAGGTAAAGGGTGAAATCCAACAGATGGCAAGCAGGGTGGTCTGGAAGGGACCAGGACTGGCAGGCTCTAGGTTGGCACCAGATATAGCTTGCAGGTTGTGCCTGCTAAGTAATAGATGAGATACTGGCAGACTCACAGGGAGATGGAGTTGAGGCACTTGTGCTCAGACATCATTTTTTTCTCTTTCCCAAAAACGTTTATGGATAACTTTGGATGGTGGACAGAAAATCTTCAGCATATGTTGGCCAATCAATGTTTCTGCAGCTTTGCCTGTAGATTTTGTTTTGTAAACAATTGAAGTTCAAAACCATTTATAAAGTTTTTAAATACTTCATAAATCTACTTTAAAGGATGGGTCCACCCACAATTAATTAGTCAGCTATGGGTGTGTTTGGGAGAGACTAATCCCCTTTTGAAATGTTAAAGTGCACACATAGTTTAGACAAGATAAGTAAAACTTAATAAGAGGGAAATATAAATCGTTCATATGTAAGCCCATGCAGTTATAATGACTAAAACAGTAGTCTAGCTGACACAAAAAAAATTCACGGACCCTTAATTTTTTCCTCTAGCAGCAGTAAACAGCACCGATATAATGACATGAGTTCAGTAATACTCTGAGCTCAGGCTGTAATGTAGGTGAATGAAGAAAAATAATGCATGGGCAGGTGGGTGGGGTTCTGTAGGGTGTGGAGGGCCATCCAGTATTCTGTCAGGGACCCCCTCACAGAGGTTTGGACACTAGCTGTATGCCAATGGCAGGCAGAGATGTTGTTGGTATACTTACAAAGGGTCAGTCCAGGCAGCAGGCAAACATGTGGTCAGTACGCAAACAAAGGGTCAATCCAGGCAGAGATGTGATAGGCATGTAAGCAAAGGTTCAGTCCAGAAAGCCAGTCAAAGATGTGGTTAAGAAAACAGGCAATGGTCAGTAAATGGGTTGTCAGTTCAAGGCAATACTAATGCATAGTGAAGGAGCTCGGAGGCAAACTAAATGTTGCTTGGGCGCTGGAATGCGGCTCCTTAAAAAAGGCATGACCCCTTTAAGAGGCATGATTTGAGGAGGTAATTTGCCACAACACATGACAAGCGAGACTGCAATATGAAATCCAAAGAACAGGACCATGACAGTCTGGTCTCAAAGGAAATGGGTGTCATTCAACCCAGGATTCTGAAGACAGCAAAAAAACGAATGCGCGGGAGGGGGGATCTTTAGATTCAAGTTGAACATTGAAGGAAAAGCTATTTATTTTTATTTTTTTACTATTACTGTAAAGCTCATATTTAAGTACTCAATTTTCCAGTTCCTGCATAAGTTTGAAAGTCACCAAATAACCTTGTACGTAAATGTGAATAAAATGAGCAAGATCTCCAACTTGGAACAAATATATAAAATGATTCCTCTATACATGTATTTTCGGCCGCGCCGGCAAAACGGCAGGAAAATGTCACTTTCTGCATTTAGCCGAAAGTGCCATTTTCGGCCGGCGCCCCCCCTTCACTTTTCGCCCGGGGCCCGCGCCCCTGCTGCACCCCCGGTTGTTACGCCACTGGTGTGGAGGCTGCCATCTTGGTAGAGGCAGGGCTTTGCTTCCTCATATCAGAGCCTCTGGCAAGGAGAACAATGGAAGCAAAGTAGTAAGATCCACAAATCTCACTCCAAATCTTTTGAGATTAGCAGTCAGAGGCAGCACTGCTTTAGATCCCACACTGCAGATATACAACTATGAAGCAACAACCACAGAAGTATATAGCAGGAGTACTGCTTAGATGCAATTAACATTTACAGATGTTCCCTATAACATTACTATTATTATACAGGATTTATATAGCGACAACAGTTTGCGCAGTGCTTTACAAAATAGAGGGAGACAATACAGTTAATACAATTTCAATACAGGAGGGTTAGGATGACCCTAACATAGCAAAGCTTCAATTTTCAAGTTCATGTACGTTTAGGTATTACAAGCTGTAATTCAAAGACTCATTTTCTCAAAGTTGGCATTTACAGAGGCTCATTCACAATTTGTGTCTCCATATGACAGGGCTTTAGTCTTGTGATAGGATGCTCGGGCACTGAGAGGAGTCACATGGTCAAGGAAGGCCAGCTCATGTCGTACCTGCTTTTTCTGGAAGAACTGTGAAGGTAATGGCAACCAGTCTTTCATGTTCCAGTGTATATGAGTGAGACTGGTAGGCTCTGAGAGAGGGCATTGTTGGAATATGGGAACGCTCTAACCTACATGCTTCCTAAAAAAGGGCCATTCAGAAGATGAGGACTTTGACAACTATAGGGAATTAGCCATCAGGGCTGCCATGTGCAAAAGATAAAAAACACTGAACCAACTGTCTGTCCTCTGTTGGTTTAAATGAAGCATCTTCAGGTTTGATCAACATGTAACCGCCATGAGTGTCAGAAGCCGGATCTGAACCCAGGGCCTCGGCTGTAACTGGCATTGGTTCTACCTGCTGAGCCACCTTAGAACCTTGGATAGCTCCTTGCCTGATCTCCTGTGTAATCCTCAGATAAACCTAGTTTCTGCTGAACTCTGAACTCCTTGCTCCTCCGTTGAACTTCTTATTTAAGCCATGCCTCTGTACTTTCTGTTTGCCAGATTATTGTGCTCCTACCAATATCTTGTTTCCTGCTCCCTCTGCGATACAATCTGCTCCTACTGCTACCCGTGTACCGCCCTTTGGCTGCTGATTCACCGACTAATCTCATCGTCTTCCGCTTCATACCTGATACATTTGGCCACTGACTCTGGCTTGATCTCTGACTACGCTTCTGCCTGCTCCTATACTACTACCGTCTGCTTGTGTACTGAAGCCGGCCTGTTGGACTACGAATTTGCATACTGTTTCAGCTACTGGACTCCGAGCTTGATCCAGATCATGACAATGAGAAACCTGTCATTATCGAAATATGGGACCAATGCTGACTTGCTTCTGAGGATGCTAATTGCTTAGCTGTCATACTGAGCCACTAGCTTGACCAAAAAAATTCAGCAAGTAATGCAGGACTTCTCATCTGTGAAGCAGTGAATAAAAAAAACACTATCTTTGACTTGCATTCAAAATAATTATACGTGATGTGGCAATAGGCCTTGGGTGTGCCAAAATAGTCTTCAGTCTTGGCTGACCACCCACATCTAACTCACTGCCACTGGGGGGAAGGACTTTGCAGTAAACACATACTTGTGTAGCCAATTATGTTGTTCCTGTGGGCCTTGCACATGGCACATTTAATGTGACCTTTTTGCAAAAAAGTATAGTAACCTGGTCTGGTGCCCGTAAAAGCCAACTCTGTAAATAATCTATACTTACCTTTAATGCCGGAAAAAAAGATTCACAGCCTCTCAAACATTTCTGCTAAAGCTAATAAAATGTCATATTTGTTCACACTGTTTATGTGTTTGATTACAAAACAGTCTAATAGTTTTTACAAAATTTTTTTTATAAGACTCATGTGTAGTAGATTATCAAGATTACATGTTTCTGCCAATACCATGTGATCAATACAATTAAGTACAAGAATGTGTTTATAACAGTTACAGTGTTTCCAATTAAAGTGCTGCATCTTCATGTGAAAGTGTATGTCATTTCTCATCGCCGGCTAATGGCTCCTATTTTTTTCCAATAGATTTCATGCATTACTATAAAAAAATACCTTCAGACACATTATTTATGTTCTATTTAACACTGATACTTCACTTGTTGGTATAGAGTTAACGTGTATGTAAACTAACAGGGTTATTCACTAAACTGCCGAAGGCGGCCAAATGAGTAACCGAGCCGAAGTGAAGTCAGTTGAAGCCTCTTCGGCTGTTCACAGCAGTCCCGTATGGCTATTTTTAGCCGTAAATCGGATGCATTTGGTCCGCTTCACTTCCCTTTGGTTCAGCCGACCAGCCTCAGCAAGTGCGGCTGAACGGAAGGGAAGAATCCATTCGCCTCAGCCGATGCAACATCTGGGTCTGCTGAGGCAAACGTTCGTCAGTTCATTCTCTGCTGTTCAGCCCTATTCTCATAGGAGCCGAACAGCAGGGAGTAAACAGCCAAATGTTGACATGCAGCATTCAGCTCGGCCATTCTGTTAGCTACCTCAGAGGTAACGAACAGAATGGGAAATGACATATAAAAAAAAAAAAATAGTACGACTTTTGGGGGGAACCGCACGCATTTTTTCTTTTTGCATCGGGGGTCCCTCCTAACATTCCTACCAGACCTAAAGGGTCTGCTATAAATTGTCAGGGGACCCCGCTCTGTTTCTATTTTTACAAACTTACAGGGAGTCAGTCTGATAGCTCTCCCTGCTTCAGCTGTGCCGAGCCTAAGCATATGCATTCGGCTCGGCTGTGTGTTTCGGCTGTTCTACGGGCTATTGTGAATAGCGCGTACAGCAGACCTTCGGTTTGACTGAACCGAAGGGTTCCTGCAGCCAAAGTGAGTAGAAGGATTAGCCGAACGTTTGGCTAAATCCCTCGGCAGTGTAGTGAATAGCCCCCCAAATGGCTTAAATCCTGTATAAGCTTTAATATATCAATTTAATTTTAAGTAATGATTTTAATATTTTATATAGGCAAATTTCATTAAAAATACTTGGTGATCTTAAAATGAAGTGAATAATTTTTCTCAAGTCTTGGCAAAGACAAGCAGTGCATGGTTGAAACGTCAACCAGCCCAATAAATATATCCATGTTGCCTCATAACAAGACCCGTGAGTGCCTCTTACTATCGAGTGAAATAAGTAAATTGAGATGGGGGGTAGTGAGGGGCAATATTTTAAATGGACCGCTACCTAACGATCACATGTAAGGTGTAAGCAAGAAGACAAGGAGGACCTCACTCCCACGCAAAATGGGGGTCAAGTTCGATCCAGGTCGCCCTTCCTCCATCATTGTAACAGCTGCTGCAAAATTTAAGAGGGAGGTGCCAGATCGGGTGATTTCATAATTGAAAGAATTTCTGTAGGCATCCCCTTAATTGAAAGGAGCATTTTTTTTAAAATTTACAATTATTTATTTATTGCACATATATTGCATTCTGTCTATTTTTATATTTATTATCACTTATTAATTGTTAGTACTGTATTTATAAATTCATAAGCACACAATACCCCATTACAAGCAAAGCTTATATTCAAAGTAGCCAACAACCCCAGCATGTAAAACCTCATCTGCAGATGAATGAGTGTCTAATGAGTTTTTAAACAGTTCCATACTGTGTAGGAGCTGGAGAGGTTAATGACTACAAGCAGGGTGAATTACAAAGGTACACAACATCAGGAACATTGTCCACTTAAAAGAGTCCATGCATCCCGACCAGGAGATCCTGTGTGATTCCCACGCCAGGAAATCATGTTTCAGTGTCAGGAGATTTGCACGTTTTATAAACCTCCTCTGACATAAGGAAGGGACCCCCACAGGTGTTAGATATCCTCTCTTCAATGTGAAACTGAAAACCGGTGCCGTCTCCTGTGGGTTGGAGATGCTTAGAAGTCTCCTAGGTTTTTTGGGCAAAAGGAAGGAGGGGGAATCTTTCTAATAAGTTGCTCTTCATTACTAAAAGGAAGCCTTCAGAGAACTGACATTTCTGAAACAGCACATCTGTATGTGAGCACCATGTTACACTATATACATAGAAGTGAGGTTAATGTGACAATAAACTCAGGAGTTACATCTTAAAAATGCATTCACAGGAATCCCAACCTGAAAAAAAGTAATTTCAGGGAGGTGCCCTTCTCATTTCAGGGAGGTGCTCTCTGCCCCCCTCCCCCCCCCCCCCCCCC
>NW_017306385.1:292706-305103 GCF_000935625.1 Nanorana parkeri | reverse complement strand
GAAAATTTACCTGCATTCAAGTAACTGGCAGATCCTCAAATCATCTCTGAATTGGTGCTGACACTGTCCTTCCTTCTGGAGGGGGGCTACTTTTGTTCCCCATGGTCCCTGTGTGTGTGTTGTAAAGTAGTCACCACTCCAAGCTCACTCCTGTGATGGACTACAATCTCATGTTTAGTTTACTAATTTGTATTGAGATTGTAGTCTATCACGGGAGCGAGCTTGGAGCGGTGACTACAGGTTAGTGTCAGTGACGTGCAGTGGAGTCCGTTTTCGGTGAGCCATTTCCCCTGCCGCCCCCAGCCCATCTCCGCCCCGCCCCAACCGGCCACCGAGCTGTGTGGAGGAGACAGGAAGGACAGAGAAGGGAGGAGACTGGGAGGAGCCTCCTGTCCCTCCCTTGCTCGTCACTGGTGAGGCATCGAGATCGATGTCTTCACTGTTTTTTTTGTTTTTTTTTAGTGGACAGCTTGGACCAATGGTCCTTTGCCATTGGTCCAAGCCATCCACAGAGCTAAAGCCTCTAACAGCAGGTAGGGCTGTTGCAGCTCTGGCTTCACTAAGTTAGGTTACACAAGCAGTGGGGAAGCCCGCTGCTGTGTAACCTAACTTAGCTGTCAAAAGCCGGATGCAGCACCGCCTGTAATTAACAGATAGCGCTCCGTCCATGACAGGTTACACAGCGGGGAGGCTTTCCCTTTTGTGTAACCTGCTAGAGGCCGATCTGATTGGAAAAAAAGCTGTCAGCTTCAGATTTTTCCTCCATAGTTCTAGGTGAGGTTCTGCCTCACCTGCATCCCCTGACCGCACGTCCCTAGTTAGTGTTGATATGGCCTCATGTATTAAGTGCATGCATGCTAAGTAATGTGTAAGTGTAACAGGTATTTATTACTTCCTACAGAGATCCCCCTGACAATTATCTGCTTTTTTTTCTTGAAAGACGGAACCATCTTTGTTCAGGCATCACCAATGATCACCATTGACTTACCGGAGAAGCACAGTAGAGGCTAGCATGGTCCTGTCCAGCATCACACAACCTTTCCACCTAAAAATCCTTCTCAATCCTTTCTGTGGGTTAGCCATACTCTGCTGGGCCACTGAAGGCCGCAGAGGACAGCCATAAGTACAGCTTACCTATAGCCGCACCACTGACGGAGAAAGGGAGCCGGCAAAGACATTTTTGCTGGCGCCAGGCCGGGCTGTACAGTGAAGATTGCTGGATTGAGGGGCAAGACAAGCTAGACAGCATTCAAGGGGATGGGAGGGGGGGGTGGGCGGATTGATGATTGATTTAAGAAAATTTGTACCAAACGTATAGTTGTCCTTTAAAGAACGTTCTTGTTTTTACATTTCTTTCAAAAGAGTGACTGATATTTTTGGCCTTTCCGGAAAACGTCATGGTTCTTTCATTGTTTCAGATCTTTTGTTATGTTCCTCCTGCCCCCCACACCGCCCCAGATGAGTCTGACTGGCCCTGACAGGAAAAACACAGCATTGTGATTTAACAGTAACGATAACAATACAAAGCAAGCCAATATTTTTCTGATACCTTAATAAATGCCTTTTAGCTTCCATGGCTTTACATCAGTCATTGAACTTCGTTAATGTGAGTCCAGCGGTTTTGTTCACTCGTACTTCCTCCAAGAGGCAACGCAATTTTGTTGATTTGGAAATAGTTTGTTGTTTTGGCACTTGAGTTATCTTACTACCATCAACAGCAGGAGTTTCGTATCTGAGATGGAAAGGGTGGAGGAGGGGAATTGCAAGAAACAAAATTGCTAACAAAAAACATATTGAGACTGATCGTGACAGTTAAGCCATACAAGAGTAGATTTTTTTCGTTCAGCTTTCGGGCTGAACGGAAAAAATCTAAGGGGTCATTCACTTAACTGCTGAAGCCATGCGAGTGAATCACCGAGCCGAAGTGAACAGAGCCGAACGACATTCAGCTCGGCTATCCTGCTTGGTACCTCCGAGGTAGCGAGCAGAATAGAAAATAAATGAAATGAATGAAAAAAAAAGGTGACAAATTATTTTAAAATGTAAATAAATAGTAACATTTAAAAAAACAATTTAAAGAAAATTTAAAAATTTAAAAAGACGCACTCTGACCCGACCACACCCAACGAACTCCCACTGCATAATGAAGCATCTGACAGATGGTGGCAAAATCGAAACAAATGGGCTGAGCTAGCGGCGCCCAACTGTTTCCGATTGGCCAGCACCTGCCAGAGTCTTCTAGCATACTTGAGAGTATATGGTTAAATCTAAAATAAGGATAAAAGTCTATGTAAAGGCAAGACTTTTTTTGTTGTTGTTTTGGATGAAGTGGGGAAGGTTCGACTCCCTGGCAAGTTTTTTGCAGTCCCTGATGGGGAGATTCACCTATTTGTCCTGGTGTTAGGAAGGTGAAACAGGGGTGCTTATCACTACCTGCAATGCCACCGGTCACCACTAGAGGGAGACTCATACAAATGTAGTTGGCTGAACACACAGGCAGATGCAAATCTTGCATAAAATTTGGCACACTTGTGGAGTAGCCAAGTGACTCCCCCACACTTCTGAACTTCCCCAAGCTATTCTGCAATTTAGAATCCTTGAGTGATCCATTTTTCACTGCCCCCACACACCAGGCACCACCTGCAGTTCATCAGCTGACTAGTATGCTAGGCAACCATGCACACACGCACATGGATTCCTATCTGGCAGATATGATAGCTTCCACACATTGACACTAATTTGCATGCAATCAGCAGCCACACGATGGAATTTCACATAGATTAACAGTGAACTTACGACCGAGCATACAAGCACTAATATTATAATGGAACAATCTCTCTAGAAGTATGAATGCTTAACTTACTACACAGAAGGAATTCATATTATGTTTTTGAATCTAATCTTCCTATACAGGCAGTGCATAGAAATATGTAAAAAATACAAAAAAAAAGACAAGAAAGAAAATGACATACTGAAATTTGGCTTTTTACTACCAAATAAAAAGGGACAAAACCATTAATGATGTTACTGTTTGGTCAGAAGTGTTTTATTCTGTTGCCGGGAGTATGCTGGAAATTCCTTAAAGGGGAACTATGGGGTCTTTTTCCCCATAGTTCTTATAAGGGTCATGGGAGAACATAAACTAGCGTCCTCCCATGACCCAAAGCTCAGTATATCGCGAGCCGCAGCTCGCGGTATACTGTGACCGCCGCAGTCGGGACGGATCCTGACAATGCTGTCGAGATCCACCCAGCTGTGTGAGTGACAGCTGGCTCTGCCTATCTAGAGGCAGAGCCAGTTGTAACCCCCCCTCGTACAGCCAGTCAGCGCTGGAGGATCAGAGAGGGGAGGGGGGAATCTCTGCAGGGAGCTGTGAGTGACAGTCACAGCTCTCTGCAGGGAGATGATCGAGAAGTGAGCGAGCGACGGTATGCGTTCGCTCACTTTCAGATCTATTGAGCCGACGTGTGACAGTCTCATTGTCACAGGCCGGCTTGAACTATGAGGTTGAGTGAAAATCACTCACCTCATAGTTCTCCTTTAAAGCAAGTGAATACACTCTCCAGATGAATGCAATATTAATTTTTCATACTTCTTAATTTAGAGAGGTAAGGATGTGGGATGGACTCTTTACCTTGGCCAATTACCTTTGGAGGTGTTACCTCTTCTGGTGTGGAGAGTGGTTTTGCCTAATGAAGTGACTGTAGGTTATATGGACCGGTCAGTTCTAATGGCTGGATCAGGGTTAGGATTTTCAAGAGCATCATCCAGATTGCATTGAGTCCAAACTCTCCATTACCGCCACAACAGGTCTCATATAACTGCTTTGTTGGGCCCTAGGTTGTTCTTTAAGGCCAGTAGACACCATTTTGCATCTGCATGAAGCTCATATGCATACTATCAGAAGGAATCATTTGTATCTATCAGTAATATTTTCAAATTCATTAAAGATTAAACATATCCCCGCTGATTTAGGAAAAACGAATGGCAACAGTGGACAGTTTGGTGCCTCAGCCTGTGTTCTATCAAAGTTTGTGACTGCGTTAGAATGTGTGATCGGTCACGTGGTCACACATTTTAAAGTAATCACGTCCATTTTTTCCGGGGTTAAAATATGTGACCGGCAAAAGGTGTAGAATTCAAAGCTTTCTCAGCTGTTCCAGGGCAGATCGGCATTGCAGATCCTATGTGCAGGAGAACTGATCTGCCCTGAAACAGCTGATCAGTCCTGAAATCTCACTTCTATCTGACTTTGTGAAATGTCAGATCACACTCAAAAAAGTCGGAGAGAAGTGACATTTCAGGACCGATCAGCTGTTTCAGGGCAGATCGGTTCTCCTGCACATACCATCTGCGATGACCATGTGACCGGTCACACATTCCAACCCAGTCACAATCTATGATAGAACACCTGCAAGATGTTCAGACCTCACACCCCTGCTAATTTTGTAGTTGCAAGGTCTGAAGGATTCTTTTGAAAGCTTGTGATAGATAGTGAAGTGATAGTATGATTACTATTATCTACAGAAACAAACCTTCAGGTCCTGTCAGAACAGCTAGGTGTTCATTTGGGTCTACAAGCATATTCCGAGTCTTCATTGTGAGCATTTGTCCACTTAGATGAATTAGGAACATATCTGTAATATATCATGTAGATATATGCAAAAACATTTTAAAAAATTAAAAGTTACCAAATAGGTAAATACTTACCTATGTCACCGCTGCTCGCTCCCGGTTGCAGCACTCGACTTCCCCGAACTGCAGTGCAGGAAGATATGGGCGCATGCGCAGTGGAGATCAGGCAGGAAGATTTGAGCGGGTGCATGCGCAGTGGAGATCACCAGCATGGAGAAGAAGAGAGACTCAATAGAAGTCAATGTACTCAGCCGTGAGCGTGCACTCCGGACAGGCATCGTGGGACCAAAGGAGTCTCTGCTGGATATGAGGCCGGCACCAGCGCTGGAGTGACTGCTGGAAACAACTGGAACGAAGATGATAGGATCTAGGCATCACTCAAGGTAAGTACCTACAGCAGGATTGTGAGAGGGGTGCAAAAAAAAGACTTTAATGTCACTTTAATGTCACATATGCTTTCATTGGACTGACCCTGTAAAACGGACCTGTGATTTGCCTATGCAGAACCAAGCAAGGAAGTCACTTTAATGTCAGCATCGCAAGCTGTACATACCCTTGATTCACCAGTTTTGTTGCTTCCTCTCGCTGTGGTCACACTGCTGCAGAGTTCTAGAGCCCTAAGAGGACCCAGCCTCTGGACAGACAATGGGAAGTGTCTATGACATACCTTATGTCACCACTTTGCAGTGAAAAAGATAGAAGACATGGAACCTGGTGCATCACATAACCATAGGTTTAGGTGAGAATCTGGGGCTTTTAGCTTGGTTGTTAATTGAAAAGAATGGGAGTATTAGCTAGATGGGGGGGTGGGGGTGTTTGCTAAACTTTAATACTGTCAAAGACAAAATTAACAGCCTATAAGAGGTTTTAACCCTTCCCATTCTATCCAAGAAAGAAAAAAAATGTTGGCTTGAGATGGACTTTAAATGAGATCACAGTGTACATAAACATGATGTCCCCCTCTATGTGAAGACTCAACGGATACATAATGCATCCACTAACAAACCTTACTTAATGGCATCTGTAAAATATGTTCTTGGAAATCAAAAACAGTCAATGGGAATTACAAGTTGACCTCAGTAAGAGTGGCTCCCTGTACTCAGCGGTTCGGGGGTTTGACTTGTGTTATCTTCATTTAGAATACAGATGTTCCATATTTCATATAATTTAATGTCAAGAAGGGAAATATATCCCTCCTAAAAATGTAGCATTGGTAATAAAACTGCAAGAGCCTTCCACACTGTTGTGCTTGGTTACTTGACGTCACATGACTAATAGTTAGCAGACAGCTCCAGTCTCAGCTGACAGCTGGCGTCATTAACCTATAGACATATATACATATGAATGTCATGTTTAATGACGTTACTTTAAAGTCAAAGTCAAGGCAATTTTATTTTTTTTCATCTGTATCCTTACTGGCAATCAGTGTGCATTATATATTATGCACTAAATTTTCACCTCAAGTTGGATAACAGTTGTAACGTGCTGTAGTGGTGGCACCACAATAAAATATGAGAGATTCTGCCACTTCTGGTGTCACTTCAACTCAGAAGGCGCTCTGTTTGTGTAGGTTTACCCAGAGCTGGGAATTAAGCTCAGACATTTACTATAGATGGTGTTCATTCTCTATGATTGAGCATTTGGTCAGGTGATACCCTCCAAAAAGGAGGATTAGGGTTTAGATTGGTAGATTTATTAGTGATCACATGACCCAATGGCAAGGCTGTAAGACAATAGGCCTGTCAGGAACTTACCTGTGCTCTGCACTGTGACCACCTGTTGCATTTGCTGCCTAACCAGGTGTTCTCCCAGGGACCAGCTGCTTGCCAGTGTGATATCTGGCTTAGTCCACTTCAGGTCCCTTTCCTGTGTTCTGAAGCCCTATTTATCTATTCCGTTGTGGCTAATGGCACACATCTTTTGCTTCTTTAAAAGGGCTCCACTATTCATGGTTCAGTTGCCCGTTATAACGATCAGTTATGCCTCATTCACATGGGGCGTGTTGTCACGTACAACATGAAGGGCCAGTTTTTTTATATGCATGGAGCTGTGGGCGAGCAAGTCATGCAACTCTATGGAGGAACAGGAGTTGAGTGTGCCCTCACATGCTGCTTCCCACAACTCTGAGTTTTGACAGCTGCACACACTTGATGTACGGGCCTGAATCCATCATGTCTGCACCCAAGGCCTTACATAATTTATGTGCAGCTGTCAAAACTCGCAGTTGTGGAAAGCAGAGTGTTAGGGCACACAGCTACTGGGTCTTCATAGAATTACAGGAGCTGCCTGCACACTTCTTCCCGCAGCTCCCTGCACATCATAAACCGGCCCATCCTGCTCTATGGAGCAACACACCCTGTGTGAATGAGGCCTTAGGGTGTGATCCCCATATGTTGTTTCTATCCTGTATCCTTTTCTCAGTCTCATTCCTTGATCTTATCATGTCCCTAAACTCTTCCTAGTTCTGGTCCCTGTTTTTTACTTGTGATTCCTGCCTACGTCTAGTTCCCGATAATCTGCCTTGCCTGTTATCTCTGACCTGCTTCAACTAGATGCTTGACCTGACTTTGATAGTACCCCTCCTGTTTTAACCTTGGCTTTGTTATTGACTATGGCCCTGCTCAACCTGTCGGCTTAGACACTTGGCTCTTGGTACCCCCAGCTAACAATCTCGAATACTCTAGTTCTTAGCACACCTGCATTGTGGAAAGGCCTCCTGTTAAGGTCTAATAATATTTCTGATTGTAGTGCTCAAGTCTTGATGGCACCCAAGCATTAGCGACACATATTAAAGCACAATCAAGTGGTGGCTGATACAGGTTAAGTGTGATGCACCTGTGGTCAACAAGAAAGACCTGACCCAAAGATGGTCAGAACTGGAAGCATGAATCAGCATTTTCTACTAGAGATGAATCTATTTCAGTCCTGTTAACACTCTTTATCCATCCCAGCAAAACTGTTATCATAGCTTACATAAACATTGAAACATTTGAGTACTGGTTCCCTTTAACAGGTGCTTACTGTACTTCCTAAATCCTAAAATGATCCTAAATGATTTACTTGCAGAGGAACATGTGAAACATAAGTCATATTAAATATACTTGGCTTTTATACATTTCGTGTCTGAAACATAAATGTCAGTGTATTTACTTATGCATTCGGGAACAAAAAGTGTATTATGTAGGAAATACTTGCTGTACAATGCCTAAGAGCCTGAAACAAGTTGTGTAACTTTAGGAATTTGGACAAACCATGAATTTGGGCTCCACTGACCCGTAGCTAAGCTTCAGATTTTGCAATACATCAGTCCGTATCAGTTGTTTTCCATCAAATGATCTTTATTGTGTGGCCTTTAAGGATGGCAGGAACTTTGATATCAAGAATTTGAATAGTAGTCTCCTCGAAGGGTCGAATTTTTGAAAACGGTTCAAAAATTCGAATAGCTGCTAAAAATTAAAGGTTTAATCCAGTCAAAATTAAAATACTATTTCTTAAAGGCCAAATCGATTTTTCTATTTGCCACTTCAACCCAATAAAGCCCCTCATGCCAAATGAAAAAAAAACCTCCATTATACTTATACTTACCCTTATTTTCTGCAGTCTTCTGGCTCAGACATTATGGGTCCTCGCTCTTCTCTGGCACTCAGTGGTGAGTGCCAGAGAAGAGTCAGTGGTGAGTTGTTCTTTCTTCTGGACAGTGCAGAGCTCATGTGCTGATGTGCTTTAAGCCCAGGCTGGTGCTGTGCTGTAGGCCAGGTGTAACTTCTCTAACAGTTCATCTGCTGCATCAGCCTATTTAGCTATTGAAAAAAGTTGAATAGCCAACTAAGCTGTTCTCACAGTATTTAGGTCCCTTTTCTCATATTTTAATGTGTACAGGAGGGGGTGGAGACAAGACCAGTCACCCTGCACAAGGAAAGAGAGCAGAAGTGACCGGTCTTTATTACAGGAGCGGGTGTAGACAAGACCAGTCACCCTGCACAAGGAAAGAAAGCAGCAGTGACCGGCCTTTATTTTCAGGAGGTGGTGGAGACAAGACCAGTCACCCTGCACAAGGAAAGAAAGCAGCATTGATAGGTCTTTATTACAGCAGGGGGTGGAGACAAGACCAGTCACCCTGCACAAGGAAAGAAAGCAGCAGTGACTGGTCTTTATTACAGGAAGCTCCTGCACAGAGACAAAGTTTCACACTGGATTACTGCACAGATCTGGAAGAAATACACAAAGGACACCAAGATTCAAGTTAGAATACACATGACTCTTGTATTTACATAATATTTGCTTATCCCGGAGTTCAGCTTTAAAGAAACTCTGTACATTCCCTCTAAATAGGAAGCAAAGACTGAAACGATTCCATTTGGCAATGATGTGTTATAATAGCTGCTCCTGGAAACCTGACCACATGGGCCAAGGCTGATCATCAAACAGCTGGAGAAAGACATTGTTTTGCTGGCAGGCGATCTCCCCTCCGAAGGACGTACATCCATAGTTCTTTGATGTTCCTACAACTATAAATGAAACGCAGTAAGCATTCAATAGATATGAATATTTCCCCCCTATTGAGAACCTCCCTCCGTGTTCTCAAAGAGCAGAGTCGTGGAGAGTAATGATGCAGAGGAGGCCGGAGATGCCTCTAACATTGTCAGGTTTGCCACTCGCCTGTCGATAGGTTATCTTTATGGTATCATTTAATACAGAATAGAGGGTCAGGTTTCATATGAGGCATTTGGTATCTGTTTTATATTTTTTCACAGCAACCATGTGGACTGAGAAAAAAAACTGAATGATGGAGGAGTTATGATGGAGGAGTTATCTCTAACAGCCAATGAGATTATACCATCGCTGTGCTTTTTCTAGTTCAGGTTAGAAAGTAAATGCTTGCAACTGTGTGAAACAAAGATGGACTCCGTGGGGGGAGTGATGGACCAAAAAAACTCTGGAGGGAAGAGTTCACCACTGAGAATGTGAGATATAGAGGAGGCCGATGCATGATCCAACCAATATTTTAAAAGGAATGTGGCCAGGTCACTATCTGCAAGGAGTTTGCATGTTCTCCCTGTGCTTGCGTGGGTTTCTTCCTGGTATTCTGGTTTCCTCCAAAGACATGCTGGAAGGTTAATTGGCTCCTGTATAAATTGGCCCTCATATATATGTGAGATAGGGACCTTAGATTGTAAGCTCCTTGAGGGCGGGGACTGATATGATTGTGCTTTATGTAAAGCACTGTGTAAATTGTCCACGCTATATCCCGTAATAAATTACAAATAAATACATGTATAAATATATATACTGTCTATTGGTCAAGAATAAAGAATAACTTTTTTGTTTCCTTATTTTTAACTCTAATAAATACTGCATTTAAATATCATGTGATGACCACCAAACAGGAGGTGAGCTGAAATCTTCTAATGGGGACACGTGTTCCAGTTTCAACTGTCTAAAACGAGATTTCCCCTTACATACGCTCGAGACAAGGAATCCCATACATTTCTATGGCCCCTGTTCACACCTGAGCATTTCGTTGCAAGCAGATAAACGCCTGTTGCTGGAAAAAGTACATGAACTACTTTTTTGGCAGATTACAGGGTTTTTTGGTCCCATAGACTACGACGGGAAACTTTGCGCGACGAAATGCGCAAAAACGCTTGAAAAACATGTGTTTCTGGGCGTTTCGCATTGAAGTCTTTGGGACTAAAAAGTGGAGTAATCTGACAAAAAGTAACTTGTGTACTTTTTCCAGCGTTCTTCTGCTTGCGACAAAATGCTTACATGTGAACAGGGGCCATAAAAATGAATGGTATTCCTTGTATTGAGCGTTTTGTTGCACTTACTGTAGCTTTGAGCGACAAAATGCCTAGGTGTGAACATAGCCTTAAAGAGATTTCCTTTTGTTTACTGTTTCCTGGGCATGATTTAAAAGAAAATCTCCTTAAAGCGAACCTTTACCCAGATCTTTAAAATAACAACAAAGACACCTTTAGAAATGTTTAGTAATGACAATCTACAAACACATACTTCTAGATCATTGCCGGCTTTGTATTCTGTGCATACCTTATTTCTCTTCTCTTGCCCAGAGTTCTGACAGTCTCCATGATTACTAAGGGCAGATCACTAGCTTTCCATTTACTTCCTGGATTTCTGGCACATGTGACTAGGACATGTGACCATGCACATCATCTCAGGGGAGGTAAATGCCTTTCCCTGAGATCTCGTGAGATTACAGATGAGATTTTCCAGCAATGCTCTGCTGATGACAAGACAATCCCAGTGTGCATTGGTTTGCCAAACTGAAGTCATTTTGCCCTTTCAAAGCAGGAGGTGAATGCTCTGCAAGTGTAAGTATTTCACAAAGACAGCATTTTACACCTGACATGTCTATGTTATTATTAATCATCATACATAGAGGGAGGCATTGGTAGAATTTGATTTTTGAATGTAAAGATCTGCTTTAAGGAGAGAGAGAGGCCTCATCCCCGATCATGGCCTGGTGTCCAAACGGGTTTTGCCAACCAATTAAAAGCACAGGCAATGAGACAAGACAGCAAAGAAACAGAAAACCCTGATAAACAATACTCTGTCCAAAACTAAAAGCAGTTTTGTCTTAAAATACAACAAGTAATTGTATAATAATTGTCTTAAAAAAAATCTAAACTCTTTTTGGCCTATTTAGGGGAAAAAAAACTAAACATTGTTAAGACTTTACTAGGTCTTATGGTTTCTTTTAAGATTCACACAGCTTTCAACCAAGAGTCGTAATTTTGTTTACATAATTTTCTAATAGAATAACTGGTCAATCTTAGTGAAAGTTGTGTGAATCTCTGGACAGTAGACCCCTATGAATAGTGCAATGGCTATAGTAATCAATCACACTTCAGAGAAATATGAATTCTGATGGGCTGGTATGAATTGCTGCACTTTCCATGTACTTGTTACACATTGTACTGCTCTCCTTTATCTATACCAGGGGTAGCCAAAGTCCGGCCCTCCAGCTGTGGTGCTACTACAAATCCCATTAGGCATGGCAAGACTCTGGTAACCACAGGGATGACTACAGGACACAGATCTACTTTCAAATGACGAGCTCAATGAGATCTACCAATGATAAAACACCTGCATTCGGGGGCGGGAGGGGGCGTGGCCGTGCATTGAAGTCAATGGCACCGCAGGCAGGCCCCTCGCCCACAGTGCGATCGCCTGCACTTGGAACCCAGGCACATTAGTGCCTGCGTTCCAGTCCAGTGCGATCCGCAAAAATGCTGCGAGCACTATTTTTGCAGATCGCACTAGACCGGAATGCAGGCACTAATGTGCCTGCGTTCTGGGTGCAGGGCGATCGCACTGTGGGCGGGGGGCATGCCTGAAGTGCCATTGACTTTAATACAACCCCACACCCCCTCCCGCCCCTGAACGCAGGGAGTCGGCCGGCTTACATTCCAGTGCGTCCTAGAGGTCCTGGCATCCTGTCCTCCTGTGGTGCTCGTGTGACCGACGTTGCACATGTGGAGAGGTGTCCCGCCCCTTTCCATCTGCGGCGTCTAACACATTCAGCCGGCAGACGCACGAGCACCCTGGGTGCATAGCCATAGCCAGCTCCTTTTGCGCCGGAGGCAAGAAAAAAAAACGCCCCCCCCCAACAGGCGTGTGATGTCACCCAGCGCCCTGCCTCCAGGATTTTTTTTACATTTTTTACTATTTTTTATTTTATTTTTTCTTATTTTATTTTTTTAATTTTAATATTTTTTTTTTACTCTTGGGGGGGCTT
>NW_017306385.1:275951-292362 GCF_000935625.1 Nanorana parkeri | reverse complement strand
AAATATTAGGGGTCTAAACAGCCCCCTGATATTTCCCTTTTAAAATAGCTCCTCCCATGGATCCCCCCTGCTCTCCCTGGCAGAGGCAGCGGGGATCCGACACGAAGCTCTTCAGCCACGGAGGGAGGGGGTGGAGCCGCGGCTGATCACAGATCTAAGGCCGAGCGGTGAGGGGAGAGAGGCGCCGGCTGTCAGATCCAGACCGAGCGTCTCTCTCTCCTCACCGCTCGGCATTAGTTCTGTGACAGCGGCTCCGTCCTCCGCCCTCCCGCGCCACCGGTTCCTTCACCTCTTCTCAGATCCCCGCTGCATACATATGGGGAGAGCAGCGGGGATCCAGAGAAGCCCCACCGGCGGGAGGAGAGGACATCGCGATCGACCTTATGGGCACCCCTGCCCTAGAGTTTAGGTTATAGAGTCTATGTTTTTTCCTGCACGCTATTTTTTTTAAAATTTAAAAAGTATAGTGTGTTTCTTTCCTTTTTCATGCATGGTCTAGGGCCTAGACCAGGGATGGGCAACCTCGGCACTCCATCTGTTGTGAAACGACAAGTTCCATGAGGCATTGCAAGACTTAATCAGCCACAGGCATGACTCCCAGAGGCAAAGGCATCATGGGATTTGAAGTGTCACCACAGCTGGAGTGCCGAGGTCTTGCCATTTCCATTTTTTTTTTATGGCATGAAGATCTGTAAATATCCCTGTAACCTTTCAGTTTATTGTATGAATTTGTTGAGTTATAAAATACTCCAAAGTAAACTTTCGCTTACAATTTTAAAGAGAAAAGAAGGTTATAGTTTGAAAATGAGACCTCACAGCACTATACTTGGTCCAGCTGGCACTGGGTATACTGGAGGCTTACACAATAGTATTTGGATGGACGCTCGCCAGTCTTAAAAAGGGACAACAAACTCCAAGAAATGATTTTTTCTGTCAAGCCTGTATACATCATACACAATTCTCTTTTATCCCCGTGTATTGTTTATTAGAAGAGTTGTATCCACCTCCTTTTCTTCTTCTCTTTCTTTCTTCTCTTTCTTCTTCTTTTTTCTCAGAAAAGTTTATCATTTGGAATCGACATGAAAAGTACAATACTAAAAGAAAGTTGTTATTGCATCAGGAGGCCATAGATACATTAGATTACAATGCATCATTATATTTTATATTAACCTTTTCCTGGCCACAGCCCCTTGTTGTCCCACACCCACCTCTGTAGGATTTAAAGAAATCTTTTGCAAATGTTGACTTTCTGGAAACTTAAAGTGAACCCGTGCCATACACATGGTAGGCAAAGCAAAGGGTACTCTATAGTGGCTGCCACACCAACAGCTTATAATTCTCTTTCGTTCCCACTGATACTTTTGTGTATGGGGGGAACATGCACCTGGTACATCTGTATATAGGGGAGCATGTCTCTGGTGCTTCTAATTATGGGGGGTGCATGTATCTGGTGCTTCTAATTATGGGTGGGGGCATGTACCTGGTGCTTCTAATTATGGGGGGGCATGTACCTGGTGCCTCTTTATATGGGGAATAATGTTCCCGATGCTTCTGTATGTGGGGGAACATATCCCTGGTACTTCTGTATATGAAGGAGCATGTCCCTGGTACTTCTGTATATAAGAGAGAATGTTCCTGGTACTCATGTATGTGAGACAGCATGTTCCTGGTAATTCTGGATACATAGCGCCGAAGCTTGCGCTATGGTTTTTTTTTCTTACCTTGCCGAGCGCTTCTCCCGCACAGTGAGTGAGGGCAAAGGGGGCACTATTAAGCAGGGGATAAATGTAAATCTATGGTTTCCAGTGTATTAGCAGTGTGTACTCTATATATCGTACATGTAGAGTAAACACTGCTAATACACTGGAGACCATAGATTTACAATTCTCCTCTGCTAACATGAATGGATTAAATGATCCATATGTAGCCCTGTTCTGTGGATCATTTAACCCATTCATGTTAGCAGAGGAGAATTGTAAATCTATTGTTGCAGTGTACTCTATATGTACATGTACTATGTACTACATATAGAATGCACTGCAACAATAGATTTACAATTATCCAATGCTAACATGAATAGGTTAAATGATCCGTAGTACGTAATAGTACATAACATGTAATTGTACTACGGATCATTTAACCCATTCATGTTAGCAGTGCAGAATTGTAAATCTATTGCTGCAGTGCATTCTACAGTATATGTAGTGCATAGTACATAGTACATGTACAGATTCTCAATTCACTGCAGCAGTAAATTTAGAATGATCCCCTGCTAACATAAATGGGTTAAATAATCTGTAGTACAACTACATGTTATGTACTATTATGTACTATGGATTATGATTTAACCTATTCATTTTAGCAGGGCAGAATTGTGAGCGCCTCCCACAAGCTGAGCACCGAGACGTGATGCAGCGATCCTGCCCAGCGGCGACTACGAGAGGCACCTCGTGAGGCAACAGGGATCGGAGTGAAACTGTGAGTGAGGGAAGTTGGGACGGGGCTGGCTGTAAATCTATTGCTATAGTGTACGGGATGTGTGTAATGTATATGTAGTACATATATACAGCACACATCTTCACTACACTACAGCAATATATTTACAATTCTCCCCTGCTAACATGAATATTTTAAATCATGATCCATAGTACATAACATGTACTTGTACTATGGATCATTTAAAGTCACCTGTCCTTTTAAGAAAAAGTATCTGTAATTGGTATCAGCAAGTACATGAGGGGGAAGCACTTGTACTTGGTCTTGAAAAAATGGTATCGGGCATCCCTATTTGCAGGTATTTCTGTATATGGGGGTGTGACGACATGGTGATGAGTTTATAAGTTAAATGTGTATTGGTGTTGGGTTAGATTTAAGTGCGTTATGCTGTGTGACCTGGTTATGAAAAGACTATCAGCACCATCCCTCGTTATCTCCCATTGTTCTCTGAAGGAGCTCAGAACAATGACATTCTGGCCAGGCTCCTGCTATTGCTGTCTGGAGCTATTTAGCAGGTGGACACCTGTGGTATTGTGAAGACAGGATTTCTGGGGAGGGGAAGGTGGATGTGATGGGATTATAATCTGATCTCATCACTTGCTGTATAAAAGTTTGTGCAGTTGCTCAATAAATCAGAGTTTGTTTCACCCTACACTTGTGTCTCGACCAGTGACTGGGGAAACTGGGAGCTAAGGATCTTTCAGGTTGCAATATCTCCTGAGCAAGGAAGAATACAGCGGCGGACTTACTCATCCTGAGTACCGAGGTCCGTCACAGGGGGAACCTGTTCTTGGTACTTCTGTATATGCAGGAGGATGTTCCTGGTACTGGGGGAGCATGTACATGGTACCTCTATATATGGGGGAGCATGTCTCTGGTACTTCTAAATATGGGGGAGCATGTACCTGGCGCCTCTTTATATAGCGGAAAATGTTCCTGGTGCTTCTGTATATGGGGGAACATGTCCCTGGTACTTCTGTAAATGGAGGAGCATGTGCATGGTACTTCTGTATATGGGAGATAATGTTGGTGGTATACATCTGTATATAAGAGAGCACGTTCCTGTTACTCCTGTATGTAAGACAGCATTTTCTTGGCACTATTTTATATGTGTTAGCATGTTCCTGGTATTTCTGTATATGGGGGAGCATGTCCCTTGTACTTCTGTATATGGGGGAACGTGTCCCTAGTACTTCTATATATGGTAGAGCATGTTCCTGATATTTCTGTATATGGAAGAGCATGTTCCTGGTAATTCTGTATATAGTGAACCTGTCTCTGGTACTTCTGTATATGAGGTTGTGTGTCCCTAGTACTTCTGTATGTGGGGGAGGCAGAATGTTCCTGGTACTTCTGTATATTTAGGAACGTGTCCCTAGTGCTTCTCTACATGAAGGAGCATATACCTGGTGCTTCTGTATATGGGGAAACATGCCCCTAGTACTTCTGTATATGGCATAGCATGCTTCTGGTGCTTCTCTATATAGGGGAGCATGTACCTGGTACTCATGTATATAGGAAAATGTGTCTATGGTACTCACGTATATTGGGGAGCATGTAACTCAACCCCCTTTCTCCCATGTGATAGGGTGGTGTTTGCACTGGCATCCTTCATGGTCACATATGGCGCACATAGGGAGTCTTAGATTAATAGCGAGGAGTCACAGGCATCTGACACAACATGAAGGGACAGATACTGGGGAGTCTAGTGGCATTCCTAACTCTGCAAGAGAGCAAAGACTTGGATTGAAGGTGACAATGGTGAGTAATATAAATGTACCGGTATCTGGCAATGATGTAAAAAACTTTAAACGTAATTGACAGAGTCTCTTTAAATAATAAAGTCAGTTTAAGTATTAGAGATAGGTTAAAGGTCAGGGGGAGGATTATGTAAAGTTTTCTCTTCACTTGATTTCAGTACTGAAAGCCCAACACCAAAACTACCTGCAATCGCCTCCCAGCACCGGAACCAGAAATGTTGATATTTTCAGAAAGAAATCAATAATGGCAGCTCACTTTATTCTTTTATTACAGGTTTGTTTTAAAACTTTTATCCAGCCTTTTAGTTTCCATGTCCTAGCTGCCTCACTCTCAGAACAAGTTCAAAAGTTGATTTTAGCAATCCAGGGAAAGTGCCATTTCATTCTCCTCTCCCGCTATCAGCATGCACCCTTTATTCTTCCTACATGGCATGTGGCTTCAATTCATCTGCCGCTGCTGCTATATGTGATATACATTGTATGCATAATATTTTATGAATGTTTCCAAACAGTTCTGTCACTAAAACATATGTCCAGTGCATCTGGAGCAACCGCAGACTGCTCCCATAAAATGCATCTGAAGCGAGTGCATGTTTTCAGATTATTATTGTATAGTTTCACCCAATCATTAAAATCTCATATGAAATGTAACAGGTTGTTGTCATTATAAAAAGTGGTTTTATTCGTTTTTAAGTCTGCAGCATTTATTAAAAGAATACCTGGGGATCTTGCCTTGAACATCCTTGCTCAGGCACTTCCTGTTATAGGGTGACAACTGTTTTATGCAAAGAAAAATGGAAATTGTTTATGATACACTAAACTAAATGCCATTCAGTTAGGGTTTATATCTGCTTTAATGCGTTATTGTAGTGTTTTTTTTAGTGCGGACACTGTCCTTCCTTCTGGAGGGGGCTACTTTTGTTCCCCATGGTCCCTCTGTGTGTTGTAAAGTAACCACCGCTCTGAGGTCACTCCATGATGGTCTACAATCTTACATTGAGCAGGGATGGTCCTGCCCATCCCATATGTCTCCAATCAGCAAACTGGGAAAAGCAGAATGCACATCAATACATCCATATTCCCTTGTTCAGGTCCTGGTCTAGAGATATATGTTCTTCTTAATACTGTTATTAAGTTAAACAGTAGCTGCCTGTTTCTAGCAGTTTGGGATCTCCAGTGATTACCCATGTGCAGTGCAGAATAGAAACCTGAGATCTGTGCATACTACAGCTTGTGGTCCACTGCACGAGGTCATGTCTGTGTGCTCATGTGCATATGGCTATGTATGAGTGTGCGCATTAGCATCATTGAGCTTGCACATCCAGTCCTAGCTTTGGCGCCAAGAGCACTATTTATAGCAGAGCACAACTCAGGAAAGTTCCTGATCTGCAGTTTGCTATCCTGTATTTCAACTGGCTTGCCCCTGACTTTGTTGTATTAAGATCTACATTGCTGACATTGGTCTGTTTTCTGACTTTGCTTCCGACCTGCTGTCTTGGTACTTCTGCTGCCTGCCTGTTGTCAACCTTGAGTTGGATTTTGACCTCACTTCTGCCCCTGAGTTGTTAAATCTGCTGCCCAACTGTAGCTGACCCAGCTTCTCCACATCACAAATATTCTTCTTGCACAAGTTACTGTGACTGATCTGCTCACAACTTCCTGCGCAGAACTGAACTGTGCATCTCGAGCAGCACAACAATTTCCAAACTGCCTTCTGATCTTCTGCTACATTGTGGCTTACTGCAGGCACCTGTGCCATTCCACATCCTGCTGCACCCTGTCTCCAACTCCAGGTGGTGTTGGACAGAAGTTGTAAAGGAAACCCTCTTGTCAACTCGGCCTCTACCAGGTATGTGACAGCATCATTTGTGGTTCTTGGCAGGTATAATACTAGGGATGCACCGATACCGATACTGGTATCGGTATCAGTGCTGGTACCGAGTATTTGGACGAGTACTCATACTCGTAGTAATGCTCCAATACTTACTTCCAATACCAGAAGTTCTGATCAGAGGGAGATCTCTCTCTGACCGCAAGTGCAGAGGGAGCATGGACCCGGCTTCCTTTCCAATCAGGAAGCCGGGCGGGGGGTTATGACCCACCCCCCGACTTCCTGATTGGCTAGGAAGCTGACTTCACTTGTTGCTAGGCAGCCTAGCTTCCTAACCAGTCATGAAGCCGGGAGGCACCTCATGACTTGTGTCCTGGCTTCCTGATTGGTCAGGAATCCATTCTACCTATCAACAAGTGACACCTGCTTTCTAGCCAATCAGGAAGCCAGGAGGCGGGTGATGACGTGCCGCCCGGCTTCCTGATTGGCTAAGAAGCCGGCTTCACCTGTTGCTGGGCAGCCTGGCTTCCTGACCAATCAGGAATCTGCACGGCACCTCATGACTCGCCGCCTGGCTTCCTGATTGGTCTGGAAGCCGAGGAGCCTAGGCATAACATGTGAAGTAGGTGTTCTTTTACTAGAACACCGGCTGCACAGGCAATATGAAAGGTGGGCGATGGGTCATGATCTGCCGCTCGACTTCCTGATAATCTGGGCACACGGAACCGGTATTTGGTATAAGCGAGTACCGAAAAAAAAGTATCTGTACTTGTTACCGAAAATCCAGTATCGGTGCATCCCTATATAATACTAAATCAAACAAATATGAGGAGCAAACACTTTCCTTGTTTTTAGTTTTGTCTGCAGTTGCAACACAGTTGTAAACAATAAAACGTTTGTTCTGACTTGACGTGTAATGACACCTCCCTAAGCAGAGGGATTTAAATTCCTGCTACTGCTACCAGGGAACAATATACTGTAGCTGTGTGTAACAGTACACTATGTTTACCTCAATTTGAATTATATATATTTTTTCCTGTTGCCAAATTGACGAGGCTTTGCAAATGAAACCTCTTAACAGTTATTTTATGCTGTGCATCCTTCATATGTACATCTTCTGCGTGTACTGTAATGCACCCTGATGACCTCTCATGGGTGTATTTTAGGCTGCCTAGAGACCCTGAGGAGCTGAATTGAGAACCTCAGGGCTATGGGATAGGTGGTTCAGGATTAGGTGTTTATTCCCAAAGCATCAGGTTATGTTAATATTTCACTCATTGGCTGCCCTAAGGTATTAAAAAAATTCCTGAATAAAAATAAAAGAACCCTGTGTACAGATAGGCTGTGTTCCCTATATTTGCAGCAATCTACCATGCCACATTTTACAGTCTGATCGGCATATAGGTTTAATGTAACTATTTCCCATGAATGAGCAGACATTTTTTCTCCTGGAGTCTGCCAGCTGTGAGTTCAGAATTAGGCAGCACCTCTGGTTTATTTGTGTCTGCGCTGCGTTAACTACTTCTCCTTAAAGGTTTTCTTGGCACTTTTCCTGAAAAGGTGACTCATCATCGTATACATCTGTGTCAGCCTGTACTCAAAGTCTCCTTGTTCGGCTGACTTAATTACGGACGTTCCGCCATTACGGCGTTACTACATATTTGCCATCGTGGGAATTGTGCTACCTGCCTGCCATCAGCACATGAACAATGATGTAGAAACTTGGCTGTTGCCACCTCACCTGTATAAACTACCATATGAGTGTGTTAGCTTGTTTGTCAGCTCTGTTTATTCAAGGCATGACTCAGCTGTAGGCTGCAGTTCAAGCACCGTTACAAAAAATGATGTAACAAATTTAGTAATTTGTTTGAATAATATGGAACATAGAAGTACGGCTTAGCCATTGAGCATATCCTTAAAGACACACCTCAGTCATGCAATAAACTTTTGTATATAGACTGACTCAAGAGAACACAGCCTGTTGGCCAAATTGCCATGGTTTCCATCTAGGTGATAATCTGGACTTGGCATCTCTGCTGGTCAAATACCCAATGGTTATCACTATCCTTGTTTTCAATCTCCCGAAAACCTGAGCCTACAACAAGTGTGTTTCAAGATTCCAACACTACACTTTCAACAATTCCTCTGCGACTCTTTGACTTCATTGCTTAGCTTGCAACTGTTGGAAGGACAGCCCCTCTTCTGAACCCAGATCGTGCTGTCCTCCTATTCCTCCATAGTTGCCACTCTTTTACATTTAAATGATAGATCTTTGTCAATAAATACCTTTTAGGCAGTCTTGGACCATTAGTTGGTGATTGATGTTTTGTTTTTCTATATCTCACTTAACTGGACCCAAACATTTCAATTATGTATGTATACATCTATATATATATTAGGGATGCACCAATACCGATACTAGTAACAGTATCGGTGCCAATACGAGTATTTGGGTGAGTACTCATACTCACCCAAATGCTCTGATACTTACTCCCGATACTGGAACTTTCGGTCAGAGGGAGATTTCCTCTGACTGGTAGTGTCACGAAGGAACATAGAGCCGGCTTCCCAGCCAATCAGGAAGCTAGGCGGTGGGTAATGACTGATCGCTGAGCTTCCTGATTGGCCAGGAAGATGGCTCCTTTCTGTGTGGCCGGGCTCGATGCTGATTGACTGGGAATCCAGCTTCCCGGCCAATCGCCATTGAGCCGGTCGAACAGCACGGAGATGGCTTCCTGATGACACGCCGCCTGGCTTCCTGATTGCCCAGGAAGCCGGCTCCATACTAGCAGAAGTACTGGTATCGGTAAATCAATATCGATACTCGTACTCGATACTGAAAAACTGGTATCGGTGCATCTCTAATAGACTGGTGCTTTGTTAGTATGAAAAGTGGCAAATTAAGCATGGAAGTCTCTGTACCAGTGGGAGACCAATTATTAAGTCTTGTCAGGCTTGCCCGCCCGGTCTTCTTCCCTCCTGGCAGATGGTCATGCTGCAAGAGTGTAGTAAGTGTGTACAATCCAAGATATCACCAGATTATTCTCAGATGAGAAAACAGGCCACATGACTAAGGTAGAACAGATGTTCCCAGGCCCCTTCATGATCAAATCTGCTAAGGCCACCTTAACTTCCCTCCAGCTTCCCCAAAATAAACCAGACCACACCTAAGGATTTCAAGGGCCATAGTGGCCTTTTATTATACAGTTCACAAAATTAACAAAATTATCAAATTAATTCAGCATCCGAAAAACACACAGAATAAGGCTGCAGGTCTTTGAAGGCCACAATATTAACAGATATGTTGTCTCAGCGGAACCACATAATATGTTAGGCCCCAAGCTGCACCACAACAACCCAGGGACAACCTCCAAAGATACATCAGTATCTAAAATTCCTGTTCACTAGCATGTATGACCCCATGATTTGAGAACACCATAGCAGGTCCCCAAACATTTCTCACCAGCACCTATTTTGGTTACCTTCAAAGACCCCAAACCGCCAACACTGCTATTACACTGAAAAACAGCAACTGAGAAAAAAACAGGGTGGGTGGGAAGATCTCTCTTCATCCGATGATCTCCAAGTGATCAAAGGATCTGTGAAAGGATGACGTGGCTGTGTAGAGGGAGCTACACACAGCTGCACCAAATTAAAGAAACAACCCAAGCCTCTGGGCAGAAAAACCATGAATCAGGGAAGTGGGGGTACTGGAGGGGTTGGGGGTTGTGACGTGACCATGTTTAATGTTACACCCTGAATATGGGTATAACATGAAACATGGTCAGAAAAGTAAACTTAGCCTTTAATTCAAAACTGTACTCAAAGGGGCGGGGCAAGATACCGCCATGCAAATGTTATGGACTCAAAATTATAAGTATTTGTGGTCAGATAACATATGATATATACAAGATGACTAACTATGGTGACTCAGCCTGCCTAACTATGCCACCATGTAAGATTGTATCAACCACTTTTTAGCTTATCTACTGTATATACTATGTGAATAGTATGAGTTATGTTTGTTAAATAAACCTTTTAAATGATTAATATTATTATTATTATGATTTAATGTATTTATTTTATTTATTTTCTTTTTGGCCATTTTGGGTGCTATGGAACAAAACAAAATCCCTTTGCTACATGTCTGGTTGTCCTTACTAATTCCAATGTTAAAAAATATAGAAGCAGAAGAAAGAGTAAAAAAAAAAATCAATGTAAACAATTCTGTTGGTTCCAATTATACTGTGGTTACATTTTATTTATCACTGAAAATTTGTTCAAAGTCAGAATTACGCTTCGAGATACATTTATTATACAAACATCTATCATGACAGGGTTCGAGTTTGAAGTTTGGCTTTTCTTGTAGCTGTAATGACAGTGTTGGTAACATAAATGTATCTAATTACATAGCTGCATCTCATTTACAAAGTATATCATGTGGTTCGTTTTTCTACATATGGCAAAGTTGAGAAACATCTATTGATCTTGCTTGTGGCTTGTCCTAGCGGAATATATTGTTCCAATTAAGTTCTCTGTCACATGCCACAGCATAGATTTTATGGAATCTGCAATAGAATGTTTTTCAGCCGCATGATGAGTTGAAGGCATACTGTACACCAAAATATAATATAGATACATTATACAAGGACATAGATGGCATGTATAAGGACAACAATTTAAACAGGCATGGAGAAAACCAAACCACAAAAACTGGAATATGGGGGCTCAAGAGTAAACAGTGGGCTATATTATAGCTGAACTCCAGGCAAACAACTAAATACATAAAATACATATAGTGGAGCTGTTTGCCATGATAAAAGACTTGTATTTCTGTCCATCGAGTTTTGAGATATAAACAGCTCTGCCATAAAGGACAACCCTGCCTGGTAGGGGAAGAGACCTGATTATTCTGTAATGCAGTTCGGTATCAGTTACAGGTCTTCTCCCTCCCCCAGCCTCTGACTGGACAGTGTAAAGAGAAGCAGCAGACTGATTAGCTCATCTCTTTTCCCTCTCTTCTTATCAACATGGTTGTCCTGCTTCTCCCACTCCCAATCTGAGCTTTGCTGTACAGGGATTGCATAGCTGGACCAGCACATGATGATTAGACACTCCGAAGAAGAGGGGAGGACTACAACATGCAAGGAGGAAATGGGCTGTGCTAAGGAATTGACTCTTTTTGGATTAGCCACATTTTCTAGCATGATCCGAGGCATATGGAAACAGGATCTGAAAAATAATTTATGGAGCAAAAAATACTACGCATTTATTTAAGTTGGTGACAGGGTCTCTTTAATCAATCTGAAATAGGAAATTAAACTGACAGGTTTACTGTAGGCTTCATTTTCATCCTTGTGGTTTTATGCATCTTGCTTCCAGTTATAGCTCCAGAAAACCGAAGGGGTAAAAACCATGGTCTTCTTTTTGCTATACTGCAGCCCACAGAAATGCATAGATGGAAACTGTAATGTTCTATACAATGGTGCAGTCTTTTCCTTGCTGTTTCCGTAGTGTGGAGTTTCCTTCTCAACTCCAAGAAAACCGCAACAGTGTAAATGGGCCTTAATTCTTCAGGATTAGAGATGAGTGGAGGGATTTCAGTGAAACTCTCAAATTCACTAATTGAGATGTTTATGCAAAATGCTATTATAGCTAAGGGTAGTTGGTTGCATTCACCTAGACCTGGCCTGTAATGTTAAAAAATGTTTCAAAGCTTTTGTAAACCAAGAACAAAAGTAGTCACCCTCCAGAAGGAAGGACAGTGTCAGCACCAATTCAGAGAGGATCTACAGCCGAGTGATACACAAATAAGATACATTGTTGTTAATAGTAAGGGTAATTTAGTGCATTTAAAGATTTAACTCTTGAGTTTAGTGTCACTTTAAGTTTGAATGATTGTCAGGAGCATACCCCAGTATTTATAGCCACATGTAGCTCAGTGACCCTAATCCAATCACCATGGAATGTGTCAAGGCAAATGTTGATTGTCTAAGAGCAGGATGGGAGGTGTAAAAGTTTGTGGGACCCCCAATTCTAATTACATAATCCCATCCCTTGGCGTGAGAAGGCAGCAGAAGGTGTTATCCTGTAATGTATGTGGCTGAGGTGTGACTTATTGCCAAATTTCCAGGGTAGAGATGTATTATATATGGAAGACAGATGGTGTTGAAGATCCCAACCCCTGTTCAGGGATGGTTACTCCAGTTTAATGTAGAAGCCCTCCTATATTGGGACATCTGTTTGTTGAGAGGATGGTTTGTCTCTCTGGTGTACATGTCTTTGAGTTGCTTACTACATTGCATAGACCTTGACTTTGCTTGTGTTTAATCCTAGGATGCAGACTTCCTGACACCAATGAATGGGATTATGTAATTAGAACGGGGCGATTCCACAACTTCACTTCCCATCCTGCTCTTGGGCAGTAATACCTTTTGTTGATGTAAATGTTCGGCATGTTCCTGAAACTCATTAGAATTAAAGAAGCAGTTTGGATAAGCTGAGGAACATGTTCAGCTTTAGGGCAGGTTCACTCCATTTTCTGAACCAGATTTGGTCCGGAAAATGGTGTGAACCTGCCCACAGTTACAGTGCATTCCAGACCAGATAAAATAAGACATGCAGTATTTTCCTGGTCTGGTATGGACTGCATTGGCGTGAACAGAGGCCAGAAATAACATAGGGGTACATTAGGATGAATTTTGGGTCTGGTCTGGAGATGATCTGGATGTGGTGTGAATGGGCCCTTACAGAACTAATGCATTTGAATGAAATTACTGTTAGCTATACAATGACCTGGATAAATCAGAACCTTTATACAGATGCTCCTCGGATTCCAATGGATCAGTTTACGTTTTTTCAACTTTACGATTTTATACGATAGCAGCGACAGGACCTTCACAGAGTCCTCAGTCTGTCAATCTGTATACACTGTATAGTATATATCATAGCTTTGCCTGCCTTATTCTTGGCTAAAACACTTACATTAAGCTACCGATGGACAAAAACCTACTGTATTTGATAATAAAGTGTTGAATATCTCACCTATATACAACTCCCCGGTTTGCGATACAATCACTTTACAATGGGTTTATCGGAATTTAACCCCATCGTATACGGAGGAATGTTTGTAAACATACTGGTACTTTTTTTTTATTTAAAGGGCCATTTTCTTATCACAAGAAAATGATCCCAAAATTGGACTTTAATGCAAATGTCAGCTTTTAAAAGAACAAACTTGTGAAATTACATCAGCAAGGTTTATATGGGAATTTTAGTGATTGGGTTTAGATTTACTGTAGCAGTATACTGATTCATTTTTCTTGCCTCAAGTTCTCTGTCGTGGTTATTCCATAAATGTATAATATTCTGATTGTGTCCGTCTATTCTGCAAGACCATACTTATCCTGCTGCCAGAGGAATAACCTTTTTTTTTTTTAAGACATGGCACTTTTAGAATTCCTTCTCAGCATATTTTGTGTATTTTTATTTCTTGAAGGTGAATGTCATACATAGTAAGTTTCAAAAATGCACAAATGGAAACAGTCCTTTTATTTGTCTTGAAAAATTACAATTTCATAGAACAGAGCCAGACACCTCCCGGTGAGTCTCATTCAACCCTATCGTAAGTTCATACAACCAGTTCTCTCAGCCGTCGGGGAAGCTGGAAGAAAGCGGAGTTAGCATTCCATGAAACCATCGGAATAAAACAAACATTTCTACCTGGAGATGTGAATTGTAGAACAGTGTGTTAGTAAGAGAGTAAAATCAGTGATATGCTAATATACAAGATTCATATTTATTAACCAGAACTGCCAATGTCCCGAGTCATTTGATATTAATGTGGATTCAAAAATTAGAGTTTTTATTTTCCTGAAAAAATTATATTTTGTTGAAATTGTAAGAAAATGCATTGGAGTTAATAGGGAAGGAAAACTAAAGATATTCGAGGCAGATATAAAAGACACAGATTAAAGCAGCTCTGTAAATGTTTGATACGTCATTAAATGTAATTATTTTTTAAATGAAAGGAGTGTAAGTACCTGGATGAAACCTGATATCAGCCTCTTGCAGTCAGTACAGCAGGAATGGAATGTGAGAGGAAGAAGCGGCACAAAGAGCCAATCTTGTGCTGACAAGAAGCATGCTGATAGGAAGGAAGAGCAGAGCGATGGGAAGATGAGCTAATCACCGGGCTACTTCTACTTTCACTGTCTAGTCACAGGCTGGGGAGAGTCCAGCATAACCTGTGCTCAGAGGAAGTGGGTTGAATGATGCTGGCCATAAAACTGAGGACAGAAAATCTAGTGACAAAGTACTGCAGGGGAATTATCCAGATTAAAGGTTTTTAGAGCTATTTATTTTTATCTTGTTATTCATGGCTGGAGTTCTGCTTTAAGGTGGTTTTGATGGTTTTTAAAAATACAATGGGCATCATATGCTTTTTGAGGGTTACAGAAGCCTCTTTCAACTATCCCTGACCTGTGCCAAAAAAAGTTTCTCGTTAGCCTCATTATTTTATGATTTGTTCACAAAAAAAAGTTAAGTCTATTACCTTTTTATCCGATTGCTGAATGTTGGTGAATTGCATTCTTATGACGGGCTGAAGATGTGCAATATACTTTTTTTCCGTAAATACTTAACTTAACAGTAATCCGCGCATAATTAAAGCTGAACATTTTTCTGTCCCAGGCCTGAGTGGTGCTCTTTCAGAACTTTATCCTGGACTTGTTTTGTTAGCTGTTTGGTTATCCTGTTGCTTATCATTTACATATGTTCTCCAACAAACTCTTAAAGTCCATAAAACCCTCTATTTTTTATCACAGAGAGTGATAGACAGGCATTTCCCTGCACCTTGCTAGACAGTGCAGGAGGAGTTTGGAGGATCTGAGCAAGGCTTTTACATCATCCCCAGGAGATACAGCATTATGCTGTCAATTTAAACAGCAGAGTTAGGTGTGGTTATTCTCTGATAGGTCTATATCGGCAGAAGGAAGAGGGATGTCACTCTAACAAAACAGTGCCTAACCAATGGCTCTACGGGCAGGATAAACAGGTATTTACAAAATGTTCATGGGAGTAATAATAGTTCTACTGAACTGAAGCCAAAACATTTTCTATAGTTTTGGATAGCGTAAGGGAAGCCCTGTTAACTTTTTTTTTGCCTTCTGTGTCCCATTGGGGAGATTTCCCTTCAGGTCCTGTCCAATTGCCACACCAGGAAGTGAGAGGAAATCCCTCCAAAGTGAGGGAAGTCCTTGGTAAGTCCGCAGGGTCACCAGAACTAGTGTCCCCATTGGAAGGTTTCTCATTTATTCCTGTTCTGATGACAGGGACACTGACAACAACAAAAACTAGACAGGTGTTCTACTTAGGGTCGCCACCTTTTCTTCAAGCGTAACCCGAACACTCTAGCGATGCACGGACATTTTTTGGGGAGAATGAGTTGTAGCTTATTCATATGTAAATACAGTAGGAGGCCAGTAGCCCCTATCTTCATTTTGGTTGCCCGTGTCTGCATCTTGTGTCCGGGTTTCTGCTGCCATGAAACCCGAACACAGCATTCAAAACCCGAACTGTCCGGGTGAATCCTGGACAGGTGGCAACCCTAGTTCTACTCCCTCTCCACTCTATCCAAAATCTTTAGCTTCACTTGCACTTTAAACCTTCCAGGAACAGTTGTGTTTATTCTATGCTCATATAGCACTTTGTACACATTTGAACTCCACACATGAACAATAATACAGTGTACCACAGCATATTCAATGGTTTTACATCAAAGAAAGTGAATTCTTATGCAGTAAAGTTTTTTTCAGATGTTTTATAATATTTTGACCATTTTTGTTATTATTTTGTTGATATTATAGATTCTATTGTGTAGATTAGTGACATACAAAACAAATACATTTGGATCTTATGCAATTCCTCTAAACATGCCTAAGGCTACGTCTACCTACAAAACCAATATTTCTGTGGGATTTGTCAGTGGTTCCGTCAATTCTGTCAGCAGCAAAATTCTACCCAGCATCAAATTCTACAATTTGGAATCTAACACTAAAAACGACTTTCCTGGTTGACATTACAGCCAAGTTTTGAAGTTTCATGCCCTGGCAGTAGCTGAGCCGCAGTGCCTTTTCTTCCCAGACAGAGTGGTCTTCAGACCAATATTTTGCTTTCTACCAAAAGGTAACCACCTCTTTCCACTTCTTTCCACCTAAACCAGGAAGTATTAGTACCAAGTCCTTTAGGTCAGTGCTCCCCAACCTTTTTATCGCCGCTGACCGGTCAACGTTTAATAATTTTACCGTGGCCCGCTGAGGGGGGG